>NC_141992.1:148144973-148444973 GCF_049901715.1 Pseudonaja textilis | reverse complement strand
CAACCAATCAGAACACGGCTAACCCCCAACCAATCAGAACACAGCCAAAACCCCTACCAATGAGAACACACCCCACCCAATCAGAACACAGCCAAGCCCCCACCCAATCAAGTCCCACCCCACTGGCAGTTAAAAGGAGGAAGCAGCTGCAATCTCACATTACTCTGAGAAATACAGAGCCGGAGACAGAAGCCTGAAGATGATGAATGAGACTTCATCGAAACGTTGCCTAGATACTTGAATCTTACGCGGGAGAAACCCGAACAACTAAAATAAATCCATATATATATATATATATATATATATATATACACACACACACACACACACACACACACACACACATAAACATACCCCCAACCCCAAATACATGTTCATCTTGTGAATTATTACATTGTGTACCTTTTTAGAAGAAGTGGGCTGATTGAAGAATAGTTCAATAAGCAGTTTCACTGATGAATATTCATTTTCTGCTTATTTTGAAATTGGATCATATAACCATCTGTTCTTAGACTCAGTCAAAGCACCTGTCACCTTCTTGTCTGACATATTTTAATTTGTTGGAGGACAAGCACTATTTCATCAATTGAACATTACATGCAGAGCAGCCAAAAAGGTTTAACAGATTAACAAGTTGGAAGGCACCTTGTAGGTCATCTAATCCCCCTCCCAAGCAGGAGGCCCAACACCATTTCTGACAAATGGAAGTCCAATCTCTTCTTGAAAGTCTCAGGTGATGAAACTCCCACAACTTCTGAAAGCAACTGGTCCATTGGTTGATGGTTCTCACTGTCAAATAACGTTTCCTTATTTCTAGGTTAAATCTCTCCTTGTTCAGTTTCGATCCATTAGGGTTGTCTGGATTCCCAGAAATGCAGGACAATTTTAAAGAAAATGTCCTTTCAAAGAGGTATTTTCATATCTAAAAAGTAAATATGAAAGGATGCAGGAAGATCATGGTGACATGATTCTCCTTGCTAATTTTTCACATAGTCATTACATATTTTTCATATACTGGTTTAGATATATAATTTAATCTCTACGTTTTGCATATTTAGTCTACGTTCATAAATGAAATTGTTTCTGAGTCTGGTTTATAATTATCCTAGTCTCCCCAACTGTATCTTTTTATCAGTTCTGGATGTGAAAAGTTTCAAGTGTTTGTATCAATGGAATCATAGAATCATATATTTGAAGGGACTATTTTGACCCTCATCTGCAAACTCTCCTCCATATAGAAATAAAAATCAAAGCATCCATGACAACTGACTTCCACCCATTGCTTCAATATAATTGATATGGGGGAGACTCCTTTTGTTAGTAATTTATTTTTTGCCTATTTGATCACATGATTAGGATCTATTTCATGTAGCTTCAATGTAAATCTGGTTTTCTGCCATCCAAACCCATTATTCCATATTCTACACATGAAGTAAAATAGGAAGAATTAGGAAGAGGCATAGGCCCAGCATTTCTCTTTCCTATTTTCTTTACATTTTTAAAATCTATTAATAAATGAAGTTTCTCAGGAGCATGAAGAGAAGAGCCATTTCCAATCTTTGGTTTTCCATTCAAAGAAACCTCTGAAAACTAACTGAAGCCAGACACTTCCCCCACACACCAAAAAGTGCAGACTTAATTGAACCTAATTAGTATGACCCTCAAGCAGCCTTCTAGGATCCTCCATTGAATTAGACTTTTGGTAAAAACTGTAAAGAAGTTGATGGATCTTACAAAAGCAGAATTCAACTCCTCCAGTATATTTTCTTCTTCAACTTTTGCAAACACTGTTTTCTAGATCCCTGAAGCAGCTCTCCTCTGCTACAGTATTTTTATAGCCTAGTTCACTAAATCAGCTGCAAAGCAACAGTGTCTATTCTTCAAACTAATCTGGTCCAAACTACAAAAAACAAAAATAAACCCAGAATTTCATAAAAATCTAAACAAAGAGAACAAATATCAGTCAATAGAATCTTTCTAATTTCCTTCTCTTCCAATGGGTGGGAGGATCCATATAACACTGATTTTTCAAGACTAGAATAATACGTACAAGCAGGCCTGTATTGAAAAGAAAATGTACTTTTTTTCTGTCAAGTCTGTTTCTTTTCTTTTCTTTTAGACAAGAAACTCTAATAAAAACAAAAGAAATCCAATTTTTGTCAAGACTGCTTTAAAAAAAAACCTGCTTCATTTTTTATTATATGGTTGTAACTTCGAGTCAGTACTGACTCCTTGCAACAGCCTGGATTAGTTCCTCTGATGTTCTCAGTAAGAAGTGGATTGCCATTGCTCACTTCCTAAGGTTGAGAAACAGTGACTGGCATAAGGTCACCCATTTGTCTTGGTCCTAAGGTGGGGCTAGGATTCACATTTATTGATTTCTAGCCTGGCACCATAACCACTACACCAAACTGCCCCCCTATATTAATCATATCGAAAGGTTTTTTTTCATATCCAATGATGCCATTATTATTGTGTCTAATTTTATCTGAAATTTGTATACTTTTTATAAAACCAGATTGTAAATTGGTCTGTAGGCTTGAAACTAATATAGTTTGCAATCTCTGTGCTAGAATTCCTATCAGCATTAGTTTCCACATATAGGAAAGAAATTATTTGATATCTCATTGTATAGTGCACCAAGTTTTTATCAAGGTGCTGTTACATAAGAATTATACAAACAGTATTTTTTTAACTAAAAGTATCATTAAAGATATACAACAACAATAACAATAATAATAAGTGCACCAATGTGCCTACCGTCCCTGTCCTCTTGTTTCTTTTTATTTTTCTTATAGGTATCCATTTGATGTATTCATAACTATGTCTATACTTATACCTGTAATATTATAATTTATCTTTATAATAAATAAAAAAAATAAAAAATAAAAAAATTGTCCAAATGGTTTTGAACAATATTTCAGATTTGATATATTTTATATTTCCTTCTTTCTCATTGTGAAGATGTATTTTATTTAATGCTAATTATCTTTCAGAGTAGAATTTTCTCTGTGTGAAGTTCAGTAAAGAAGGGAACTTGTTATTTATAAGTAACTATCTCACCATTTTGCCTGATATACAATGAAGTAGTAGCCCTTGTAGTCATGTCTTAATTAAATGGATCAAAATGACTAAAAGGAACCGTGTTAGATTTATGGTATTAGACTTCAGCATATGTTAAGTATGAGTTGTAGTTTTAAAATACTTTAAGGGTCCTGTATATGACAGGACTCTTGAACTAGGAATATCGACAGTAAAGTCTTCATTCCACACTTTGTATCTTATTGCAATGGTCTATATAGTGGAACTCCTTCCCAAGACCCTTTATCTCTCTGGAAAATCAAAAGAGCTCCAAAACAAAAACATATAAGGAATCGTATAAATCCACAGATATACGTACCCAGCAAATTTTCATTCCCCTCACATATTGGACTTAAGCATAGTACATAAAATCATATGTTACAACGTCTTACCAGTTATTGAATATTCCAGCTTTAACAACCACAACACAAGAGCACACAACAGATATAAACTAAATGTAAACCACTCCAAACTCAATTGCAGGAGGTATGATTTCAGCAACAGAGTGGTCAATGTCTGGAACTCACTACGTGATTCTGTTGTCACCTACTCAAACTCCCACTCCTTTACCCTCAAACTAACCTCTCTTGACCTCAACCCATTCCTAAGAGGTCTGTAAGGGGTTTGCATAAGCGCACAATCGTGCCTACCATCCCTGTCCTTTTGTCCCCAATTATTAGTTTCTATTTCTTGTATTTAAAATTATGTTTATTCTTGTTTCTGTTATATTGTAAGCTTTTGACAAATAAATAAATAAATTAAATAAATAAATAAATAAATAAATAAATGATATTTGGGTAGGGAAAGCATGGAGCATGAAAGACAATATCTGATTGTCTTGCTTAGCAGGGAAGTTTCAAGATATCCAATCCACAGCTTTTACAGATTTTCTCTTTTACAAAGAGATTGCCACTGTTCATGCCACTTTATTTTACTGTGTCTTTGTTGATCTGAAAAGTATTTTTCCACCTAGATTTGAAAGGTTGACACAGAAGCTATTGCTACTGGAGTGAAAAAAATTGTCTTTCTTTTCCCCCCTTTCGATATGTCTCCTGTCAGGCGGTTGAGCTGCTTGACTGGTGAAGTGAGGGTGTGTCAGAAGTTCTGCCTTAATAATTTGATGGAGAGGAAGGAAAGAAAGCGAGGGATTGTACTGCTGTATATTAAATGATAAATGATGTGGAAGACAAGTAGCAGGGAGGTCAACCATAAAATTGGCTGTAGAGAGTGAAACAATTCAGTTTCATAGTGTAAGAAAATACACTACTGTGACATTGGAAATATGTTCTTAGTCGGTGACAAAAATTAGACCTAATAACTTCACAGTGTGCCAGCCACTCAATTCTACTGGGTTAATAATTGAAATGTTCACTACTTAAAATGTTGCCTTCTTAACTACCGTTATGGTTTTAATAAGTACTATATCAAACATTCTTTATGTTAACTATCATCTCATGCCAGCCAATTATTTCAGTTGATGTTATAATTAGTATCTCTGTCCCTCCTCGTGAAATTGCTCCTACAAACCTTTAAACAATGGCAACTCTGTTACTGCAAGTCTAATGAGTAAGGAGAAAAATCAAGGCATTTCTCTTTCTGGGATCCAGGATGTGTCACACATTCCTCTGAGAGGCCCATCAAGTCTTGCACTTCCTTGTCTTTTAGTGCGAGAAAATTCATGGTTTTACAACATGCACTGATATTTCTCTTTTATTTTTGTTTTACCATTGTTTTACATTTCTTGCACTTATCTATGGTGGTCAAATATTCATATTTATGCTACAATTGCATTCTGATTCTCATGTTCTGAAAATCATATTTAGATGTAAACAACGGGCAACAAAGTAATGAAGCATGTAAATCAAAAGTAAACATAGATTTATTACATTGGAGGTCAATGCTTATAATAATGTGGATTTTGAAGAAGCGGGATAGAAATGATATTGCTACTTTCGAATTTTAGTATGGGAGAAGAGATGGATAGCTAAGAAATAGATGATCAAAAACATCAACTCAGTATTGAGGTGCAAATTTTCAGGCTCAAATTATCATACTTTGGACACATTACAGTATGTAGAAATTAAACTCCTTGGAGAAGTCTGTAATGCAAGAAGAAGACAACTAGCAGCAAGTTGGATAGACTCAGAGTGAACCATTGGAAGACTTAAAGGACCAGGTTGGGGAAGAAGCTCTGAAGAAAATCTGTCCCTTACATTATATAAATGAAATTGAATTCTAGATTTGTTTAGGGCGTGAAGCCAGCTGGATGACTTTGAAAAATCATTCTCTTTCTCAGCCCGAGGAACAAGACAATGGCATTTCGAAAATGTTTCCAGGAAAACTGCAGATATTTGTCCAGGCAGTTGATAGGAGTGAAGACTGACTTATCAGTACTCCTGTCCATATTATAATAGTACCAGAACAAACAACTATATTTATTTGCAAACTATGTTCATTATTTTCTTATTTACCAGGTGATCCTGCAAAACTCCAAGTACTTATAGCTTTAGTCAGAAAAAATAGTTTTTTAAAAATAATGTATTTTCTTGTCTTTTCCAAATTAGTCTATTTTTTTCTTTGATCTTTTCCATAACTCTTTTTTTCCCCTAGGAATTTTCTATAGCTTCTTTTATCATGCTGGCAGTCTTTCTTTCCCTCCCTCCATCTTTTTCTTTCACACATCTCCTTTACACATTAACTATGTAACCAATGTTTTTAATCTGCCCTCTGCTGTACTTAGGCAGACAATACTGATCTGGTTACAATTATTTTTTCTTATTACCGCAAACTTAGAGGTCATTGGATAGTAACTGGTTAAAACTATTTTAATAAGTAAAAAAATCTAAATGATTACCAACTTGCATCTTTTAAACAGAAATGTGACATTATTTGCAGCAAAAGTCTTTGAAGCTCACTTTTATGTCTTTATTAAAAAATCTGGGTACATTTCTTGTCCTGTCCTAACCTGTTCTGTCATCTCCTGTTGTTTCCTGTCCTCTCCTCTCCTCATTTCCCCTCCCCTCCCCTCCTCTCCTTTCCTGTGTTCTCCTCTCTGCTTCCTAGAGAAACCCAGAACAGTTTATTAGGAAATCTGCAAACAAAAGCAACACCATTGCCTTAAATAAAATTATTACAATAAAACCAAACAGGTTCATAAAAGAAAAATAAACAAACAAACAAACAAATAAATAAGCAGGAAGTATAATTGTCTGTGGAAACAATCCAACCTAATTGTTTTCTGAAAAAAGACAATTGTTGTAGACCATCAAATATTCATCAGGTGAGGTCTCCTTAATTAGGGTATCATTGAGAAATCTTATTTCTGGGTATCACATTATAAGAAGAAACTGGGAAAAATATTAGAAAGAGGAGTTAGGATGGGAGAAGAAGGTTTAGGGAAATGGCAGGTGTCAAGGATGCCAGAAACCTGCACAGAAAGGATTTAGGCCTGTGTAAACAAACTCTCCACCTTCTATGCTGTCTCAACTCACTGCCTATGCCTAGAAAAATTATTCAGAAGGAAGGAAGGAAGGAAGGAAGGAAGGAAGGAAGGAAGGAAGGAAGGATCCGGTGACTATGCTCTGACTATGCTATGAGGTGGGAGGTATATTGTGCGAGAGCAGGAGAACAAGCCTCAAACTGCTGTTGCTAGATCAGTTTACTTTCTTAGTTAGACATTTCTTTTTTCAATGTTACTCTGAATTCTTGGTTTGGACAGCTGAGGCTGCAAAGAGTTGCTTTTGTTTTCAGCCCCTTTTATTGAAAGCTCTAGGGAATAGAGGAAATAAACTCTACATGTTAGACTTCCATGTTTGTTTTTTATTCTTTGTCAGCTCCACACCTCTCTTTGGGTAAGGGTCTCTGCCCTTAGTCACAAGACAAAGTATCCCAGTTATTTGAGGTATGTACATTACAGTGAAATAATAGCTATCAAATGACTCATAGAAATATGTCGGTTAACATACATTAATGATCTATTTGGTTATAATTTTAATCAAAGCATCTTGGTCTAACTCTTAAATAACATTAATTTCTGAGGATAGGTCATTTTAATTGGTCCCTTATCCTTGTTAGGAATGAAACATCAAGTGTCACAGCTACCTCAAATGTCCCATATACCCACAAGAGTGAGTTGACTCACACCATACCAACCAGAGGTGGTCTTCAGCAGGTTCTGACCAGTTCTGGAGAATCGGTAGCGGAAATTTTGAGTAGTTCGGAGAATTGGCAAATACCACCTCTGACTGAGGATTTTATAGTATCCTTCCCCTGTCATGCCCACCAAGCCACGCCCACAGAACCAGTAATAAAATTTTTTGAATCCCACTACTGATACCAACCTGT
The DNA here is from genome assembly GCF_049901715.1 of Pseudonaja textilis. NCBI lineage: Eukaryota > Metazoa > Chordata > Lepidosauria > Squamata > Elapidae > Pseudonaja > Pseudonaja textilis. Next base: position 148,437,548 of record NC_141992.1, on the reverse strand, counting down.
GCTCTCTCCCCAAGCCCTGAGGTTTGCAATACATTTTAGACATATAATGGTCTCAATTGATCCATGGTTGCTTTGGGTGCCATGAATTCACACCTTGTGTATGAGAGGTCACCTCAGCAAGGATATTGTTTTTCTAAGGAGGCAAATGCAATTCTGATAGATGACTGCACTTTTCCCTCTTCTTCTTAGTCATAAATGGCCAAGCAAACCTGGGTCAAATCTGTTCCCTTCCCAATTTACCTAGCATATCTTTGTGCATGATATTCATCAGTCCTCTCATCCATGATCATATATTAAATGAAGGATGTTTTTTTTTCTTATTTCAGTCTGAACATGCCATTGGCTAAAAAAATACCATATGGTGGAAAGGAAGGTCAGCAGCATGGGTGCTTTATACAATCTGAGGCTCTGGTAATAGCTGAATAAGCTCGGTTTGCTTTCACAAGGTTTCCTTGCAAAAGTCACAGAGATGTGGCACATTGACAAGAGTCTGGGGAGGCTACAGATGTTGTCTTCCTGCTGTGGCTGTTAATCGCCTGTGACAAAGTCATCATTGTAGAGTACATTTGATTGCAATTTGCTGGATTTTCTCCCAATAACCATAAAGCAAGGTATGGCTTTTGGATTAAACTATGAAAATCAGTTTTATTTCATTTCTAGGTATTAAAATTTAAGATTGTAGTAAGGCATTTATTTATTTATTTTTATAAAAGACAACTTTTTTTCCAATCAGTCTAATTCAAAATCCAGTGTAGACTGTATTTTGATACTTTCACATGTACTAATTTCTCTTGCTTTAAGCAAAGAGAAAATGTGAATGGGCCTCATAGAGTTTCTATTTGTGTTGTAAGAAATTCTCACATGTGAAAGCTCCCACAGTAGTTGGATTTTAAAAATACACTTAATAGCAGGATTGTGGCCAATGTAGCTATACAACAAAAGAAAAAGATGCCATGATTATTATTATTTTAAAAGCTTTCCATAGCTATTCAAATGAATTAATATACAGTATATGTAAATGTGTATACGTATGATTATATATTGGTTTTAACAGAACTTACATTGAAGTAAATTTTAAAGTACAGCTTTAACTGTCTGTTTTACTAAACAAACTAAACCCCAGATAACAGAAATTGTATGACATTGTTGTTTCTATAGCAACTAATGAACTCAGAAAGCAACCTCAGACAAGGCCTTCATTGTCAGCAAAAAACATAACAAACTGTCATTAGAAGTGTACAACAATGGAAAATGTATTTAAGTCTGACACACCTTATATCTGTATCTATCTATATACCTATCTAGCTAGCTAGCTAGCTATCTATTAAAAAACCCTTTCTATTGACCTTGCAGTAGAGAATGAAGTAGAATACACTCTACTTCATCTATAGAATCCAAAGTATTTGTTGTGCAAATTTAGAATATTTACATATAAAGTACCACTACAAATATTTTATATATTTCTTTGTATTGATCAATCATAATTTTGCACACATGACCTGCCCTTTGTTAGTAGATGCAGCAGCAATACTGGGTAACATTAGGTATACAATACCTGGAAAATCGTTTACTAATGGGGGAGAAACAATAAAAAATATTTTGAATAACTTTCCTTTAATTTCTAAAAACAATCCTACAAATTGGAATCTATCAGGGTAGATAATCCTGAAAGGGAAGGAATCTAGATCCAGAACCTGGTGATCATTATATGCCATTTTTTTAAAAAAACCTGTTGTATTTATCTTCAAGTGCTTTGGTTTCTTATTTACAATATGTGGGCATTTGCCCTACAGCACTTAACAGGAAGAAAGCAGGTTTTTTTTTCCTGCCATTTAATCATGAGTAAAAGACTTTCTAGAATAATTAAGGTGGCAGGGCAAGGAAAGTGAACTTCCTTTCTCATCAATCATCTTTCTTTAAAAGCCTCTAGTTACTGCTATCTTTCAAATTCTTCTTCAAAAATGATCGGCTGATAACAGAACAATTATATGGCCAAACAGAAGTCACCTTGCCAGTGAAAGTAGTGATCACAGAGCTATGTACTATTGCATGCTCACACGTTTTCTCTATGTGTGTACACACCTATATATACACACACATACACATACACACATATATGAATATGAATGTAATATGAATCTATCTATCTATCTATCTATCTATCTATCTATCTATCTATCTATCTATCTATCTATCTATCTATCTAGAATCTTCTGGTCAAGGTAGCACTGTATTAGAGTTAAAATCTTTCAAGTTCCTTTCAAAATTATAAATCAAGTAATTGTTTGATACCACTAGAGCCAAAACAGGTTGCCATTTTCTGTTTGAGCTGTGAGAGGAAGAGAGGCTACTCTTACTTTGGAAACTCAGCAATCATTTCCCCTCAAGCTGTCTCCTGTAGCTTTGATGAAAAGGGTGATTCAAGGAGTGGTGGGAGGATACAGAACTATAGTTAGCTCTATAAATATAAGAAAATATATCATACTTCTACTTGATGTTCAGGAATTCTCATTCTCCTCTTCTTGATCTGCTATGGAAAACCCTCTGTTTTCTGGAGCAGATTTCTGGAAATGAAGACTTCAAGGCTGTTTATGTCTGAAGGCCATGTGATTCCCTTCTGATTCCTTGGGTTGGTCAGTGTCTTCCTCATTGTTAAGTTTTCAATTAGAGGCCTGGGAATTTTAGGGTACTGTGAAGAATCTTAGCTGTTTCTAGGACTGAAGAGAGGTCCGACATTGTTCCTGGAAATTGTTGGAGTTACTGTCCTAGCCTAGTAGTCAGAACCACAAGTGCTCCTGCCACATCTTGGTCTTTACTTTCCACATCCTCTCTGGTTTCTCCTTCAGGACTCAGTACTTTTCCAGCATCTCAAACTAATTTTTTCTTATCTTGCTGTCACTTGATACTACTACATCTATCACTACTACTGTCCTTTAGTTCTTGTCTATCACCACAAATACACATGCACACACAAAACATAAATACATACTGACAGAGGCTACCATTCACAGCGCATTGTTTAAAACTGTTTCAGCTACTAGATATGAAAATTCACCTGTCCCCCTGAGCTAATTAAATCAATATAAAAAAGAAATACTACCTTAATGCAAACTCTTCTGTGCCATGTAAACCACTTGCAAGGCTATTAGTCTGAGTTTTTACACATGATTAGGTTCGTATATAGCTCAGTTCAAGTTTCCATTCAGTTGCTACCATTTCAGGCCATCTACAGCTACTATATGTTCCTACTTCCAACTGTTTCCCAGTGCTCCTCGATTCTACCTTCTTCCCATTTTCTCCTGAAGAATCAGCTATATCCCATGGAGACTTTGCTGACTTATATAATCAGAAAGACACTTCATTAATAAAGGACATCACAACTTATTTTCACCAGACTTCTTTATTCCACATGACCATCTAAGAAGCTGAAAGGCATGTTTATGGTCCATTCTCTATGACACAAATCAATCCACATACTATAATGGAATAAATGTATTTTGCACCTTCTCATTGACAGTGACTTCAGTCTTTCCTGTAATATACTTACTTAGCGATACTATGTCTGAAATTTCTGATTATTCTGAGGACTCTGGATCCAAATCAGGGATTCTGGATCCAAATCAAAGAAACTTATAGCAGCATTTCATCAGGCACTGCAACAGGCAGCATTTGCAGAACTAGTTAAATTCAGTGGTTGGTTATTCATGTCAATATTGGAGACCTCTACACAATCAAAATTTTGTATGGAGGAAAGTTGATCCCTCTTCCTCTGCCCCCAAAAGTGAGCACATAGCCAAAAAGTCTACTTTGGAACTTTATGAAAAAAGATCTCTGCAGAAATTTGAAGGTACCTTACTAAAGTAATATATGTTGAAGTGACTTAAAGATTTGAAGTAATTGTCCAGTCTGAGATTCTGCATAACCCTAATCTATGTTTTTCCTCTTTGTGAAGAACAGAATGAAATGTCATTTCAGAAGCATGTTGCTATTCATACCACCAAATTTATACTTGCCCCTGTAACCAGCTTTAAGGATTCTCCATAAATAAAATGGTGGATGTTAAATTTATGGCTGGTGATTTATGTGCCAATGCTTTAAATTAGGTAATATTCAATAATGAGAACAAGTATGTCAGGTGATGTTTATAGACAGTCATGGCAGTCTCTATGCTTATTTATAACATGAGCTAATTAGCCTTGAAATTGCTTTTTACAAATATATTTCTACTGTCCATGTTCAGAGAGTTGAATCCTATTGCATATCTCCTTCTCGATGTAAGTTCAATGAGTCTTATTTCTGTGTATAGGAAATCAATGCTTTAATTAAAAAGCAGCATCTAGACTCCTTCCTTCTTGTCCTTTTGCTTTTGTCTAAATAAACAATTATAGCTTCAGTAAAGTTAGTTGTAGTATTTGCCAAGTTTACATTCTAAAGACAATTTCCTTTAGCCCTGTCAGAGACTATGCTTAATCTAAAATGTGCCCACTATTGAAATGGGAGAAAAGGGCAGGGACATCTGAAGAGTGAGTCAAAAAAAGTCAAGAGGTGTCTGCAACCATGTGATCCTGCCCTGCCCTATTTTTCATGAATATCACATAGTTGATCTTTTTGACACCCACTCATGCATGTACCTGGAACAGACTACATCATACTGAGGCCTAGCAATCCATTAACGTGAAAAGAAAATACTGTATTATTTATATGCTTAGTGTTAAAATCTAGTTGAATTGTTTCAAATGTAGGATCAGAATTAGCAGCTCCTTTAAGCAGTAGGTTGCTGGCTGAGGCTACTCTGTAGGACAGAGACAGAGTGAACCTGTGTAATTCAGCTAGACATTTAGAAACAAAGCATTTCTGTTTCTTATGCAATATATTTCTCAAAGTTACTTGCCTCATAATTCTTTGTTCATAGGTAGAACTAGCAATAGTGTATGACATAGTTACTGATATTTATCCAGGGCTGTGAAATAATTGAACTGCTGGTAAGATTTTAAAGGCCCAAATACAAATTTCAGATTCACACATTGTGTTAGGTTTTGCTATAACAAGAATTAAAGCATGATTTTTGTATTTTTTTAAAAAAAATATAAAAGTAAAATTTGAATATGTTGGCTTACTTATGTTCTCAAATATTTATAGAAATACTATTTGCTTTGTTTGTTTGCAAATATCATAGGGTAATTAGGTCCACTCCAAATTATAAAATAGCTTGATAAATCTTTTTTCTAGACTTGTTATCTTAAAACAAAGGAAGAGTACTATAGACAATTTAAAAATATCAAAACTATAATTTATTTAACAAGCGCTGGCAGCTTAAACGAATAGTGTCCACAGCTGTAACTTCTCCCTCGTGTTGTTTTAGGTTTTTACCTAAATAAGAATGGGGGAAGCAAAAAATTAAAAATAACATTACCCATCTGCAGTGGTGTCAATACAGCTAAACTCAGTATTCCCCCATGTTCTTCAACTGCAGTCACAGTCAAGTCCTGATTTTGTTTCCAAAATTCAGCAAATTTCTATTTGTTTTCAGCTGCTAAGGTCTCTACAAACTTGAAGTTGAACTTTTGTAGCAAATCAGTCTCAGCTAGCTTGGATTTGGAAGGCTCTAAAGATAAAGAGAGGAGACTTAATGTCCTCCTTTTAATCATTCTCTTATGTCAACCTTTCAACAGCAAAGCCACAGGAAACCCCAAGTCTTATGCCTCTTGAGATCTGTAATTCTCTGAAAGATTTCTTTTTAAAATTACATGAAGCTTTTGTTATAATCTTCAAATGCTTCCATGCTTCTCCTACCCTGAAATAGATAACCAGGAAAGAGGTTCTCAGCAAATTAATCTCAAGGCAGGAGAGGCTCTTCTCTTTCCAGAGTGTAACCCTAAAGAATATTTAACAAAAAGTGAATCATCGTGTAAATGAATGGTGTTGTGTTAAGCACTCATTTTCATATCATGGAAGGAAAATGGAAGCTATTAACCATATCCTTTTCAAATAAATGCTCTTTATAGGGGTATTTATTTTTCTGCAACTGCTCATTCTTTACCACAAAGGGTTTTTTTGTATTCTAAAGATGCATTTAGTCTTTTCTGTTCTTGTTTGGTCTATATGGAATAAAAAAAGGTCCTTAGATTATTTTCATTTGATTTAAAGGAAAAGCTGAGCTATAATATATAAACTGTTTTTCCACTGAAGCATAAAATGTTAGGGCAAACAATTAATATTCTCTTCCTTTCTTTAACTCTCTAAGGACTGATGCGATTTTGGGAAAAAATGCTTAGACAATAGTCTTCTGTGCTTAATGAGAAGAAAAATGGTGTGTGTGGTGGGAGAAAAAAAATTGAGTGCTCATTTTACTTTTAGCAAACAGAAAACTCAACAAACTGCCTTGTACTCAATCTTACGTCACAAGTACAATGGTAGGACTGACAGCAGTTTAAAAAAAAGAAGAATGTTTAGTGTGCATGATACAGTGATAACTTGTGAGGATTCCAAATACATGTAGTTCCTCAATCTACAACCACAATTGAGCCTGGAATTTCTGTTGTGAAGCGAAACATTTGTTAGGTGAGTTTTGCCCCATTTTACAACTTTTCTTGCCACTGTTGTTAAGTGAATCACTGCAGTTGGTAAATTAGTAACATGGTTGCTAAAAGAAACTGGTGATCTTTGCTTCTCAGAAGGTCACAAAAGGTGATCACATGATCTCTGGACATTGCAACTATCAAAAATATGAGAAAGTTGGCGAGCACCTGAATTTTGATCATGTGACCATGGGTAGTAAGGGTGAAAAATGGTGATAAGTCACTTTTTTCAGTGACATAACTTTAAATGGTCACTAAATGAGCTGTAGTAAGTTAAGGCCTACCTGTATTATCAACACAAGTTGAATTCTTCCCCCATTCATACATCTTTCTATCTATATAGCATAAGCATGTAAGAAGCTGTTAGACCCATCTGGCATCCCATTTCTATTTTCTTTTGCCTGTTTCAGTTCCTGAAAACAAACTACGTACTGACTGGAACCAGTGGGAAATATAAAGTTCTCTACAATAATCCCAAAGGTGCTTTTTCAAGAGGCAACTGAACTTTCTGTTTTTTCTTTGAAATCTTTTCGCTTCTTATTCAAGAAGCTTCACAATGGAAGATGTTAAGGAAAATAGTCTACTCTTCCAGAACTGTGTGGTACACATTAAGGAAGAGAGAAGCCTTAACACTGAAGTTTACAGAAAATCTACACACAGAGATCAATATTTACATTTTGATTCTCACCACCCACTAAACACAAAATGGGAGTCATCAGGGCCCCACACCATTGAGCTGAAGGCCTGCCTACCAGCAAAGATGGTGGGGAGGGAAAAAACTAAAATACACCAAGGAAGCCCTCAGAATGTGTGGCTATACCAAGTGGGCCTTCATCAAAACTCAAAAAAGACCTTACAGGAGCTTCTCTATAACAGACAATGAAGAGAACAATAGGCAAAGCAATGTTGTCATTCCATATTTGCAAGAATATTGGAAAAACACAGGAGGATGTTCAGCCAACACAACGTATGTGCATACCTCAAACCCAAGAATACACAAAGGCAGAAGCTTGTCCAACCCAAGGATAAAACATCCAGACACAAACTGAGCAATGTGGCATCTGCAGTACAATGAAGTGAGCCATGTGCAGATCTGTACATTGGGGAAACACAAATATTGGAAATGATTTATATCTGCAAGAGTTAATAACCATTGGCCATATTGCCTGGGAATTCTATTCTGGGACTTGATTTCCATAAAGATCTCAAGTAGACCAACCTGGGAAAAGATAAAAGTAATTGTTGGGTCTATCCAGAGAATTTCCCTATAGATAATACTACTATTCTTTTCTGTCAGTGTTAAATCACCTAAACAGAATCCTAAGGAATAAAAATAATTGGGATACCTGCAAATATCGATGCAATGAGAATAATTGAAACAATTACACTCAATTGAAAAGCTAGAAATATTACACATTTTTAATGAGGTCAGGAATTTGGGTTAATTGGTTATGAAAGCTGGACTGACAAAACCTCAGTATGTCAAGAGCATGCTTGAATCAGAGATATGTTTTGGGAAAAGTAAGAATGGCAAAAAAGACACTTCAGTCCCAAAAATTCTTTCTAGTTTATGTGGGATCTCCATAAATGTCCTTTCTGAAATCTGAGCATTTGGGGAAAAAAAGGTTTATCTAATGATCATAAAACATTTTTGGTTTTACACAATTATTACTGAAGTCTAAAATAATCTTATCAATGGCTACTAATTTTTTTTTTGCACAGCAGAGTTTAAAGAGTTGCTTGGTGAGTGTTTTTTTTATGGATGCCTCATACCCAATTAGATATTCCATGTATGTTGTTCAGACATAAAGGCAATATAACAACACTGTGCTAATTCAGAGCCCATTAGTAACAACCATTCTTTAGAAATAAATTCATTAGAAGAATATAATGTATTTCAGTGTAGTATGTTTAAAGAATTTTAAATTAGCCCAGAGATTTCAGTAACAAGCAAAATCTAGATACCTGTGTGTTTTGGTTTGAAATTCAGAAAGAAAGGAACAAACTAAAAAATACAAAAAAGGAGCAAGAAAGAGAAAAGAATCAAAAGAAGACAAAACATAATACAATGCATATAAAAAAGCTCAAGTTTTAAGTATATAATTAAACTTTGACCATTTAAGTGATATTGATTATTCTTTCCATTACATTGTTAAAGAACCAGTCATAAGCAAAAAAGAAACAGCTAACATTAATCCAAGATTGTAAATCTGGTGTAACACTCTTTCAAAAGTAAAAAAGTCAGCGGTGGTATTTAGCAGGTTCTGTCCAGTTCTGGAGAACCAGTAGTAGAAATTTTGAGTAATCCGGAGAATAGGCAAATACCTCCTCTGCAGATTTTACAGTATCCTTTCCCTGCCAGACCACCAAGTCACATCCACAGAACCAGTACTAAAATTTTTTGAATCCCACCACTGAGAAAAGTAATAATTTTTGCTCTACCCTGTGCTTGATAAATCCATTTATTCATTATGTATGTTTTAAAATTGCATTTACATTTTAATAATTTATCAATCTACTTGAAATATTTTTAAACATTTCAGGAAATCCATCTATATCATTCTTGAAGTATTCATTTTATCATCTGTAATCTTTTCTCACAAGCTTGTTATATATATAGATTTCCATAGATATATTAAAGTCTACAGTAAAGGAGATTTACCTCGGTTAAATGAATAACCCAATAATTTATGAAAACTCTTGTACTATATCTCTGTCACATTGTTTATAAGAATTTTCAAGCAACTATTTCATCTTTTGTGTGAATCAATTTCTAAAGCTTTTAACTCTGCATTTTCTAGACACGAGAATCAAAGCTGCTTTGTCTCCAAAAAAAATTGGATCATATCATCCACTGCATTTATTATCCATATTAACTGAGTTATTCTAAAATGATTTTTTAAAAACCCTGGTATGTAACTCCCCATAGCTTTTCTACAATATTACTTTTTTTGTATTTTCTTTTGTGGGTTAGGAATAAATTCTTTTGGGTAGAGTTGCTGTCTCGCAGTTGAGGAAAGGGTTGATTCCTTCTTTCTCTATCTTCTTGATCTTGAGATCATAATTTATCGTCACAGAGAAGTAATTTAAAGAGACAAATGAGGGTATTAGCTTGTCAATAATGTGTAAAAATATGAGAGGAGAGATCTGAGAATGCAAATTCAGCAAATTGTCATAAATACAATTAATCTATCTGTTTTGCAATCCAGCTTCTAGATATACTTTATTCTTTTGTGAAATCCAGATATGATATCAGAGAGACATAGAACGCTACTATTAATGGAGTGGGCACAAAGTCCTAGTGTATGCAACCACCCACAAGAACTTGTCAGTTACCTTGTTTGTAATTGTTTTTTAATGGTGGAGCTATTAGGCAAGAATTTGAGAACAAGGTCCAGACCTCACTTAGATGTAAGCAGGAGATCATCTAGGGCTAGGCCACGGTATGCCAGCAACTGGTCTGCACAAACAAACAAGGCCCCATCTGAAGATGCAGGCAACACAAGAAACCATGTTTCCAGTCTGTGGAGCCAGTTCCTGGTGCCCAAAAAGTTGGGGACTGCTGGTCTAGGCACAACACAATTGGTTTATCATATGTTATTATTAGTATATAATAAACCTTACTTCTCAAAAAGGGAATCTAAGTTGAATATTTCGACACCAGTGTTTAAAATACTGTAATGAAATATATAAATTTTTTATGATGTCTTAATTTCTTTAGATGAAAACTTGTTAAAAATGTAATAACGACAATACTAACATTTTAAAAGGAATAAGTCAAAAGGGTTGTCACGCCCAGCATATAGTTTCTGTATATACTGTTGTTGTTCTCTGTCCCCATCTAGTGGCCAAGGCCAAATACCAATCTGTATAGTTTGGAAGCTGACCTGATCCTTTAAGGGTCATCTACCCATCAACCTTCACTCCAAAAGCAAGTGTATCCTGGGGAGTCAGACTCCATTTCCTTTAGTATTTGGAGGACACAGCACCTGGAAGAGTCTAGTCTAATCCATGGCACAGGTTCAACTGAGGACAAAAATCCACATCCCAAACACACAGCATCGCTGGTGAGATTTAGATATATCTGTATTTGTTAATTGTTATGCTCACCAGCAGCTCAACACCACTTATTTTGTATTTGGGTTCTTATTGTGTGTATTTCTATTTTTCCAAGTTTCACCCATTTTGTTTCTTTAATAAAGCATCCAGATCTACACACACACATACTGTTTTATTGGGGGATAGGTGGGTTTAGCTGTATGTCAACCTGTACACAGCGTAATGTGTAGTGAGGACGGAACCCAGGTAGAAATCAAAACCTTACTTCTGGGAAGATATTGTACATTTCCTATTATTTATTTATTTTTCATCTACAGTACTGTGTGGATTGCATTAAACTCTGCAGAGGTCTTTTATTTAATAGACATAAAATGCTGTACCTCTAAAGTATCAAGACAGGGCTAAAGTGACTCAGATAGGGACCTTGATTCAGTAAGAGCATATGTAACATACTCTTAACATATGTAACATACTCTTATAGGGAAATCAAAGCAGGACAACTAATCTGTTCCTACTTTAGGAAATGAAACACTCCAGCTCTGCTTAGAACTGATTTGATAAACCTTCAATCACAGTGAAGTGCCTCTTCAAAAATTTGTATAGCTGTAGTATCCTAGGTCAGGTGTCTCCAACTTTAAGACTTGTGGACTTCAACCCCCAGAGATCCTAGAGGAACCCTGGGAGTTAGTTGAAGTCCACGATCTTAAAATTACCAAGGTTGGAGACCCCTGTCCAAGGTCATCTTTCCATGATGTAATGCTGGTACTTCTCACAAAGTAGTGATACTTTCTAGAGGTTCCATAATACCTTGATATTTCAGTCTCAGGGTGAATATTGTCGGCATTTCACATGTAGAATTTTATAGCAAATAATTCTATACAAGAAATGTTCTGTCAATTGAGGTCCATCTTCCAATTTTTATTGATCAAGTTTATATACTTTTAGTTTTTATATATTTTGTGTAATTTCTATTTTCCATGTTTTAATTTTTTGTACCACATTTTTCTTAAGCTGGTCTTTGACTAAAATAAAGGTTGATTGATTGATATCCATCTGGTAATAGTAAATCAGTCAATAAAATTGGAATATTGTATAAAACTAAATATGTCTAAAATTATAAGATAGGACCCCAAAATAGAGCAAGCTCATGCATCCATGATATTTGACATACTTGTAGGTGAAATAATATACAGCTACTTCATTTAAAAGATTGCTTGTAAGAAAAACACTCCCTGTGGAGTGTGTGTGTTTGTGGGTATTCTTCTTTAGATTGTGGCAAGATACTCAAGAGGCAGTTAGCTGAGATAAGTCAAAGGGGTGTGATTTCAGTATATCTGGAACTTATTTGCAAATTTCTCTTGACAATATTTTAAAGCTTTTATTTTAGGAGATTGTGGAAGATACTACTTCTGGAAGATGTTCTTTTCAGTTCCATAACTTTGTAGGCTTCCTGGCTGTCTACATTTTCAGCTTCAGGAAGAATTACTTTTGTCCATGACTTCTCCATTAGTTACAAACTACAGACTGTAAATCAGGTTTTACCTTTGGATTGATGCCTGGAAATGAGATGGTTTGATAAGGGACTCTTTTTTCTGTCTGTGGACTACAGCCATGATCTTTTTCCACCTCCTGTTCTTTGAGTTGCAAGACATATCATCAGAACTCATTTTTGTCTAATTTAAGTAACACCCCTCTTTCAGGTGCTTGTTGTTTTTGTTGCTATTATCTAACACGGGTCATAGGAGATTAGCATGCTCCCAAGTGTAACACAATCATGTTCCAAGGTCAAAACATTCAATGTGCCAATTGCTGACATAAAAGGAATGAAACATTGATTTCTAAGTCATAGGGAAATGATACATGAGTAATGAGAACAAGCATAAAGGTATGAATCAGCTATAATCGCCCAGTAAATATATTTAGGATAGCACTTAAATGATTTTAGTCTCTAGAGCCAGGAGGGTGATATGCCTTTAGTGATGTCAGTGATCTTTATATAGCCTTACACACAAACTGCTGTCAGTGGCACTTTCAAAGGTGCTCAGTGTCATCCATAATAAGTTTGCATTCTAAATAGAACCATTTTCCCCCTTCTGCCACTTTTAGCTCTCCAGGTTCACAAGCTCAATCACTCCGAGTTTTTTTCTTTTTGCCTTCATTCATCACCACCAGCAACAACTATCTCCTGAGAGTAGGAAACACATTGAGAGTCTGAAATTGGTTCTACTGGTGATGATATATGATGCAGGGAAATGACAGCTTGATTGCCATAATAATGAGGCTGCTGGATGTTGTTCCCTCCACTTAAAAAAAAACCCCCAATGCAATTTAAATTCTAGTGGTATTCTTGTTGTGCATTAATTCAGCATACCCACTCAATAGACTAAGAAAATATTTATTTTTATTTTAAGGTATTATTGTTGTAAAAATTATAAAGTAGAAATTATACAAAAACCTTACTGTAGCTCAGTGCAATTTAAAATAATTTTAACAGAAAGTAGTTTAGGAATATTCTTTGAGCAAAGAAATACTTGAGGCCCCTGGAGGAGCTGTCATTGTTTTTGTTATTTTATCTGAACCTGTAACAGTGAAGGATGATTCACGCTTGCAATGATGCCTTTCAACACAAAGCATCTTATGAAGAAAATTCAGTGTCAGTGAAACACACAACATATGAAAGGATAAGAAGTTAAAAAAAAGTTTTAAATTAAAATTATTGAGAACATTGCTATTTTCAAATGGCTGCAAGGTGGATTAAGGTAGTCCAAAGATTTATATAAATCATTTATATTTTATGTTTATGTATATCATGGAACTCACCAAATGGACGTATGCAATGTTAGATGGGCCTTTACAAGTTTTTGTAGTTGTATTTTGAATCACTTCTAAGTCTATAGCCATGTCTCTCTTTCAAAGATTTTGGATTCTGATTCATCTATCAATCACTACAACAGGAATAATAGTGTTATTTTTCCCCTCTAGCTATTTAACCAGCATTTTGCTTCTTTGGGGGCAATGGCTAATTTTTTCTTGGTATAACTTTTCAGCTGAAAATAATGATTGTCTAGCTATATTATTGGTCAGTGAAGCAGTTTTTCTCAGGGCTAAATGAGACTATATATCCACAGTAGATGTTCATGAGTTAGGATGGGGAAATTATATTTCTTCCCACTCCCACACTTTAGTTATGATTTACCATACAAATGTCTACTTTGAGTCCTCATTCAATCTAGATTCAACTAAGCAGACGAAGTTTAGATATGTAGAACTTTGCTCACATTGGCTTTATCTTAGCAAACATACAACAGAAGTGAAGGCCTCTTCAATGATATAGAACTTCTCTCCTTTTTATAAATAGAGCCCCTTCATTAGAATACATAAGGGAAAAAGACACTAACTTCCTCCTATGTTCACTTGTGTTCACACAATCTTCCAATCCTCTGACCACATCTTTAACTGATCTGATGATCATTTGTATTTATCCAGTGGTGGGATTCAAATACTTCAACAACCAGTTCTCTGACCTAATGATTTCTTCCAACAACCAGTTCGCCAAACTGCTCAGAAGCTAACAACCAGTTCTCTTGAACTGGTGAGAACTGGCTCAATCCAACCACTGGTTTAGTCCAGTCAAAGCTTTACATTTCTAGCATTTTTTCCTTTTTGGTTTTTCTCTGATATGATGCACATATTTTTAATGGTGATATGATTATTCTTATTATTACCTCATCCTTTTCCTCTCCTTTTGCTCCATGAAAAGGAGGAACAGTAACAAAAGGAACTCAATTGAGAAAGTAACAACTAATGGTAAATGGTCATGAATGAAAAAGTAACAGACATTGGGGAAATAGCTTTTAAGTGATAGTGAGAGTACAGCAATGATTAATCTCTGAAGTCTAGTGTGCCAGCATACACACTAGTTTTCAGAGAAGATAATAAATCTAATATATGCTCTGTTCAGGTGGACATGGAATGGTGCAAGTACACTAGACAGTTGAAGAAGAAAAAGAAGAAAGGGCATTGGAAGAATATCTGAAGGTAATGCACTACAGCTAATGCCAAATATGCTTTTTCAAAAGGCAATTGATTGTCCTTTGTTTTTTCCTTCAAGATGTTTCACTTCTCATCCAAGAAGCTTCTTTAGTTCTTGGATGAGAAACAAAAAGCACCTTTGGGACAACCATGACCTGGATGACTGAGAACCTCCACAGACACTAGAGCTAATATACCACAAAGACTTACTGAGTACTGAAGAGACCAAACTGGCCTACATGAAACAACAAATGAAGAACAGAAAATCGAAATGGGAAGAAAAATATTACAAGGCCAATACATCAAACAAATAGCAGGGAATCCAAGTAATAACAAGACCTGACAATGGCTAAGAGAAGGAAAGTTGAAGAAAGAATCAGAAAGGCTAATTCTGGTTGCACAAAACTAAACTTTAAGAACAAATGCATACAGAGCCAGAATTGAGAAAACAGCAGCAGACAGCAAATGCTGCTTCTCAAAGAAGTTGAAGAAACAGTGGACCACTTGGTTAGCTGCTGCAAAAATATCACACACATTGACTACAAAGAAGGGTATGACAATAGCCAGAATGATGCTTCAAGAGATCTACTGGAAATACCATTTGCCTGCAGGCAAGAACTGGTGAGACCATAAAATAGAGAAAGTAACACAGAATGATTGTGGAAAAAGAAAGCAAAGGTTATATATTAATAATCATAGGTGCTGTAGGTGAAATCCCAAAACAATTTCAACATCACTTGGCACTGACAAAATCACCATCAGTTAATTACAGAAAGAAATTTCATTTGGAACATCCTGTGACAATACCTCTAACACCATCAAACATCAACATTTAGCTATCCCGGGTCCTTGGGAAGGATTTGGTAGGTGGGGAAAAATGCCAAATCCAATCTAACTGTGACCAACCATAATTTTTTCAAATGAAAACTCAGATGCATTTTTAAATTGCATTAGCTGGAAGTAATTTCTATGGTCATCTTTTAAGAAATTCTAAAAACAAATCTGATTAATTTTGTGTTTGCTCTGGATAGTTGATGGGATCAGGCGGTAACTCTGTCAGAGTTACCAAGGAGTTGTCAATTGGAGCAGTGATAGAGTTCTCTGGGTTAAAATGATTCAGAGACTTCCAGCCAGGAAGTCCTAGAATAAAGGATGACAGAGACTGTAAAAGAGTAGTTATATCCGTGGAGGACGGGATAGAAGGAGGGAAATGCAACAACACAAAAACCCAAGCTGATTTGTTTGGCCGCAGCAAGATATTGGCAATTAGATCAATTCAGTATAGTGGAACCTGTTGTCAGTTCCTCTCCTTTGAACCAATGGAGTATTTGCATTTCAAAACCCAGGTAATCATTGGGGGAGGAGATTTAGAGGATATCCACTTTGTCCTTTTCCAATCTTCATACATTGCTGTCTTATATGAACTAATCAATCTTATCCATCCATACATAATTTCCTCAGTCTTCTTTTTGACTCATTCATTCTTTCTTCATATATTTGTTTCAGGCTTGATATTCTTTCATACTGTATGATCAAACCACCATAACATAATACCGCAGTAATTGTCACATACATCAGTACGCAATCGATTTACATTTAAGCACTTATTCTTTTTCTTTAATCACACACACATTTCCAAGTACCCCCTTCAACTGCTTTCAGCTTACTTTTATGTTTTTCCTGACATGCTCAATTCTCATGTTTTTATAATGAAGTAGACAGAAACATACTTTTACATTTTTTGCTTCTGTTGATAAACATTCATTTCTCACAGCAGATGACATACTACTCAGTATTTTTTTTTTTATTACTGTTTGGATGCCTGAAATTTTTCTCATCTATATTCTCATTTTGAGTAGATCAAAATTTGATCTATGATCAAAATTTGCAAGGTGGTAGATACATTTTCATGAATGTCGGCCTATTCCAGTCTGTACCCCTCCTGCTCTTTTTCGAGTTCATAGTCTCTGCAGGATTCATGGCTTTGCACTGTAACTATACACAGTCACTTCTTTCATACATGCACACAAATCCTTGAGCATGTACAATTAATGCAAAACTTACATTGTCTCATTACTGCACTGTCAGTGAATTCCCCCTGTAGATGCCCGGGCTTCTCATAATTAAGAAAAATAAATAGACTTATTTTAAACAAGTTGTGATATATATATATATATATACACACATAATACCATTCAATACATGGAATGCTCAGTTCGGACTGGGTGCTAATTGTATGTCCTACTCAGATCATACAAATAAATAATTCCAAACCTACCCAGTTCTTAAGTGATTAGGTTTTGCCCATATCTACTGCAATCCAGTGCTGCTGTTGGGGTTCTAAACAGGTTCTAAAAATATTTATAAAGAATCCTTGTCTAAGGACAGTGATGATTTTTCCTATGCAAAACTTGCAAGCCTTCTTCCCCCCAGACAATCACTATTTTCACAGTACTGTCAGTTTTTTCACTGTTTGTGTGAACAAGCATGATAATATCCTCTGAATCCATTTAAAAATTGAGCCCGGTTTTGATGCATTCATGTTCATTATTTTTGTTTTTAAAAAAGAGGAGGAAATTAAGGGAAAGAAGCTGTGTTGGAAAAGTTAGCTGAAAGACAATATAATTCTGCCCAGTATGCTAGTTTGAGATACTGGGATTTGAAGTTCACACATGTTAAAATTTGCCAGTGTTTGAGAAATACTGTTCTGTTGACTTCATCTCCACATCTATGCAGTTTTATTGGGGACAGTATACAAGCAGTTTGGTTTTGCCTTCTTCCTGGTTGTTCTTTTAACTTCCCAGTCTAATTTTCAGCCCTGGAATTTCTGATAGTTGCCCCTCCAAGTAGAAACCACAATACATCCTGCTTAGCTTTTGCTAAATCAGTATCGGTGACCTGGGGTAAATTATGAACTGTGTAGAAATATCTTATTTCTTGTTTTTAAAAAAGCAAGCCAGAGGAAGTCCAGGGTGCCATCTGTGATGGAGAGAAATAAGCCTGCTTATATTCCCTTTGAAAGCCATGGGGAATGTTGTGGGAGAGAGTCAGCACCAAGAATAAGTCAGAACCAGAAGAAAGAAAAGAAGCTTAAATGACATCAAAAGACATCTTAAGATAGGAAGGAGCCCTCCAGGCTCTGGGATTCTGTTCTTCACACGAGGCTGAACTGGAATTAGAAGCCCTGGGTGATTCAGGAAGATGGGATTAGATGTGGGCCAAGGATATTTACTCCAAAGCTACTACCCATTGGATCTTCACTTAGCAGCTCTTCAGAGCCTTGACCTGGAGGATCTGCTGTACTTTACAACACTTGAAAGAGCTCTGAATTAAAGTTAAGGACAACTGTGGAAAAACCTGCAGAGCTTTGAGTTTTACAGAATCTTTAATGACAGAAAGAAGGCAGCCTTGGTCCTTGGCTGAGATAAGGACATGGCCATGAGAAATATCTCATTGATCCTTCATCCTCATAAAAAGAATTAGATTGTTTAGAACAGGGGTTGGCAACCTGTGGCTCTGGAGCCGCATGTGGCTCTTTCATCCCTCTGCTGCAGCTCCTTATCACAGTTGGCTCCACAGTTGATAGGGCTTTTGGTTAGGACAGGTAGAGGAAAACGGATGCCACACTAGGAGGAGACTATAGTGGGGAAACTGGACTTCCGGTCAGCTCCAGAATTGAACTGGGGTAGGGGGCTTCTGGTTAGGACCTTTGTGGCTCTTTGAGTGTTTCAGGTTCCTGACCTCTGGTTTAGAAGACTGTATGGCAGTAGGTGAAAATGACCTAAGCAAAAATCTGCCAGATTAGGAGCCTGAATTTTGTTCACGCAAGATTGGGCAATCTCTATTCAACGGATGAAATGTACCCCATGACATTTCAGCCATTCAAGTTCATATATCCAGCCCTTGCAAGCCAAGATGAAACACAATTTGAGTATTTATATCCCACAGGGGTTTGGGCTAGATGACCTTCAAAACCCCTTCTGATCTAGGATTTCTTCCTATGCAAAAATACTTGATGTGATATTTAGGCAGAAATGGGAAGTGATTAGGCACATCCAGGGCATTAATGCCTCTATTTCTTTTTTAAAAGTGAGGAAGAACAGTCTAAAATATCAATCCTGTCTCTTCCCACTGATCTCATCGTAGAAGCTAAAAACCATGGCCTGCCTCTTCCCCAAAATGCAACCTCCCACTAGATGACTAATTTGTCTTCGTGCTTTCTTGTTCATACAGATTTGATTTTTTAAAAAAAATAGAGTAAATCAGCATACCAGTATACCAAGCAGAAAAACTAGAGCAGGCATATAGCCACTTTTATATTGTCAGGCATGGTTATCAATCTACCTGTGGCACCATCACCCAAAACAGCATGATCCCTTTTACCATCATATCTTGCCAAATCTGTCACTATTGGGATGTTATAGTCTGCCTCTCATCCCTCCTGAGTCTTCCCCACTTCACTGTCCATAAAGGTCCATGCCTAAATGTACACACTCCACCTCACTATACATATATACATGTACGTATATGTATACATATACTTATACATATACAACTTTCTCCAGGACCACCAGCCCAGGGTGCTTTTGCATAGCACTCAGCACCCATAATAAAAACAGACCTTCTCAACCCTATACGCTCATTAAACCACTATCATTACTACCAATAGACTCCCACTACATTAGCAGGGAGTCTATGGATCAAATGCTAGTCAACCACTCCTTTGCTAGACATTCCACTTTTTCTCAAGCATATCTTCTTTCTGTTTTATACCTTATTCTTACATTTAGCAACTGACCTTCAGGTCCTTTTCATGCAAAACATTCCATAATTTGAGCCTTTTCATTTTACATATGAATATTTCTCTGCAACATACAATATATTTTGTTTTTTTTACATTCATACATTTTCCTTTCATCTGCTGAAGAGCAAAAAAATCTGTTCTGTATAACTGCTATTTAGCATAAAGCCCTTCTGCATTTATTATTATTATTATTATTATTATTATTATTATTATTATTATTATTATTATTGTTGTTGTTGTTGTTGTTGTTGTTGTTGTTGCTGTTAAAAGTGTTGCAAACAATGAGCAAATGGATTGTTCTACTGCTTTGATTTTATTGTATATCACTTTATGTCATATACAGCCAATTTGATAACAAAGGCTGCCCAGTTACAAATGGGAGGAGAAAGAAATTAAGAAAGTTATTCTTGATTTCTTTCTGAACCGATGAAGCTTCTTGGATGAGAAATGAAATTACTACTGCTGCTGCTCCTGCTCCTGCTACTTCCTCTTCTTCTTCCTCCTCCTCTTTCTTTTCTTCCTCTCGCTCCTCTTCCCTCTCCTCCTCTTTAGGGAAAAAGCACCTCTGAAACCATAATGACCTGCATGACTGAGAATCTCCACAGATTTTTATTCTTATACCTGTATTGTGTAAGCGATTGACAAATCAAATAAATACTAAATACTAAATAGATGAGAAAGTCATTCTTTACATCCTGGAAAAAGAAAAATATCAAAAAGTATTCTATTTTCTGCTGTTTACCATGAATCAAATAAGCTTTATTTGACATTGCCAGGTAATAATGTGTGAGGTCTTACCTCAAACTTTCCTCAAGCATTTTTCTCCTCAGAATTCCTTATACATAACAAGTGATATCCCTCCTTAGTTCCTTCATCCCTGCAGACTTGATCAGGCCACTGTAAGTAGACCTTTCCTTGGTGTATCTTTCTAAACTCAATGGCCGTAATATTAAATATCATCAAACAATGCTTTTAATAAGGGTTTCTAAGAATTCCACCAACTCCAACAGGACATTTTTTAGACTCTATCAAGCATATCCTTTTTTTTTCTTGTGTTGTTTAGGATCAACCAATTACCATTTCTGGACATTCAAGAATAACTTTAAAAGAAACTTGTAAAAATGATTCTAGATAGCAAAGATGTGAATTACCCCTCTAAAAGCAGGTAGCAATGTGAGATCTCACAATAATATAGCTGTCACGTTCTATAGTTCAGCATCAAGAAACCTCAGATAACACAGTTCAGTTTGAAGCATTTATCCTTGAAAGCAGGAATCCTGGCACAAAGTAACCAACAATCAAAGAAGCAAAACAAGGTCAGTGCTGACTGCAGTTTATCCCTTCACTCTTAAGTATGTGAGTGTATCCCACTCCCTAGTATCCACCCACAATTAGTCCACCAGAATCTTCTCATGCTTGCCTGCCTCCCTCACCGGCTTTCTGTTGCCAATGCTCAGCTGTTTCGACTGGGTCTCTGCTTCTCAGCTGATTGCTCATGTGGTGATAGTGGATCCTCCCCTCCTCAAATGGCAGCCCCAGGACAGCTTGCTCACAGCTGGCCATTTTGGGGCTGACAATAGCATTATTTGCTACACTAGCTCCTTATACTATTTTTGGGATGTAACCCCCCCCCCCCAAAAAAAAGGGAATATACAATAAAACATAAATGTGTTAGTGCTTATACATCCTACCCTACATCATTGTATTGATTTCAGCAGAACCTCAGTGTATTGGATTATTTATAGATTACTTTTCTGTCTCCTTCTGTTATTTGCTTATATCGTCTTCAAGACCAAAGACATAGAAGCGTGCATTCAGTAAGAACTGACAATGTATTTGCAAAATGCAATAAATATGGTTAGAATAATTCTAGTTGAGAGAAAAATTGAACACACACCTATACATAGTCACATGCACATGCATTTTTCTTGCCTACTTTTTCTATCTTGAGAGCACGATTGAATTCAGTGCAATTGTTGAAAATACTTCAGCAGGACCACGCTGAGTGATTCTGTCATGTCAAAAAGTACTGTACAACATGCTATTAATTCAAAAGAACCCTAGTTTTTGAGCCGTAGACTGTTTAACAATCAAACCTGAGCAAAAAACATCAAATTGGGTTTCTTTCATGCTGAGCATGATCGTCACAAAACTGCAGCCACTGAAAAAAAAATGACCAGATAAATTTCAAATGTAGAATGGATACAGTGCCAATGGATACTTGAAGAGATGTCTGTTTGGCTTTGAATAAAATACTGAGACTATTTCAGGATTTCTGTTTGTTCCAGTTGAATTGTCAGAGTCATTTAGCAATCAGTACTTCTACTTTTTCTAAATGTTCCCCAGAGCCCCTGCCTATATTTTATTCACCCATCATTAAAAAAAAATACTAGCTTTCTTGTCCCTTGGTATATAAAAGTTAGGACCCTATTGTATACTTTTGTGAATGGCTATAATTGATGCTGTTTTTAAAAGACTGTGAATAACCAAGCCTGTTCCTTGAAAAAAATGAGATAAAAGGTACAATCTTTTCATTTTTTTAACTGAACATCATTCAGACTTTGTTATACTCTTTTCCTCTTTACAGGACACATACATGCGCACATACACACATGTGCATGCATATATGTATACATATGTACCGGTGCTGTGTTTCAAAAAAGTTTCCTACTGGTTCAGAGCTTGCTTCGCATGCTCATGTGCAGTGCTCAAATTCTGCACTCTGAATCAAGCTGTGGTGCGCATGATAGGTGCAGGCACACCAAATGTGCAAATTGTGCATGCACAGGGCTCAGAGGCAGCCCTTCCCTGGTGAGCTGTGCTGTTCTTTTAGCTCAGGTGAGGCACAGCAATCCGCTGTGATGTGTGAATCAGCTGAGCTAATAAACAGCAGAATAGAGAAAAGGTGAGAGGTAGGAGCAGGGGTGGGTGGACAGAGCCAGTAAATTTTTTCCCTACCGGTTCTCCAAACCAATCAAAATGTTCCCTACTGGTCCACCAGGACCAGTCAAAAAAGGCTGAATGTACACACTGAAACAAATATATCTTGGTCTTGTGGATATGATATGATTAGACTATGACAATAAACAGCAGTAGTCAATGCAAAGAAAGCTCTTTATGAGAATCATGTTAGCAACTTGCACTGTGGACTGGGTAATTTTTCTCCAAACTATTTCATATGGGGAAAAAAAGCCTCAAATGGTATAAAGAAAAGCTCTCAGTCTTTCACTGAATGTAAACAGAACATCACACAGGGAGGGTCATCATGTAAAGTAATTTAAAGAAGCTTCTTGTGCTAGTCACATATAAGCTTTAAGCCATATAAAATAATGCAGCAATGAAAGACATTGGCCTAAGGATAGATGACAAATTAAACCCCCTCCCAGTTTCTTTTTCATTTAAGATGAGTCTACCAATTTCAAGCCTTTACAACTTACAGACTTCAGAGCATGCATGCTTGTTTTAAATCCATTTTCTTTCAACAATAAATACAATGCAGTGTATCATTAGAGGAAATATTCTCAAGAATCTGTGTTCATTTGTTAAAGAAAGCAGAATAACAGAGTGGAAAGGAACCTCTAGTCCATCCCCCTGCTCAGGCATTTCAGACAAATGGTTGTCCAATCTCTTCTTAAAAACTTCCAGTATTGGAGCATTCACTACTTCCGGGGCAAGTCGTTCTACTAATTAATTATTCTAACTGTCAGGAAATTTCTCCTTAGTTCTAGGTTGCTTTTCTGCCTGATTAGTTTCACATCAAAGTTTTGCATCAAACAGCTTTTTTCATGGATTGCATATTGAGGATAGGAACATTAAGAATAGAGCAGACAAAAATTATGTATGGACTAGAGCTGTGATGGTGAACCTATGGCATGTGTGCCACAGGTGGCACGCAGAGACCTCTCTGTGGGCACACGAGCCATTCCCCCATTTTAGCTCCTTGCATGTGCATGCGCCTCCCACTGGCCACCTGATCTTCAGGTCTCTGCTGCGCATGGGGCAGGGGGCATGTGTGGGTGGTGCACAGGCACAGGGAGTGGGGCACATGCACGGGAAATGTGTGTGGGGCACGTGCACGGGAGATGCATGTGCAGGGATGCGTGCACATGCGCAGGGGTGGGACACATGCATGGGAATACATGAATTGTATTTTGGAGATGTGCATGTGTGTGCACATTTTGGGTACTCGGTGCCGAAAAGGTTAACCATCACTGGACTAGGGGCATGCCAAGCTCTGATGAGGACTTTGCTTGAACTTTGCAGCTTTGGGGAAAATGTCATGTTAAAGCAAAAGTATACAATGACCTGGCACTAATTTCTCAACAGTGGAGTGGCCATGCTGCTTTGTCCAGACAAACAAGTTGCTTCCTTACATGTGCAATGATTCGTGAGATTTTTTTCACATGTTTGGAAGAGATTTTCTGCAAGACAAACTGATCCTGTTTTGCAAAGTTTGATACAGAATAAGTGTCCAGGGTTAGCTAACTGTCCAGGCAGGATTTGCTCATTTGAATATTCCCACACATGTTTCTTGCAGAATTTGTAAATATGTTAGATGAATTTAATTTGTCATGAAAAGTACATGGCAATGGCCATACACAACAGGGACATTTTGTATGGCGAGAAAACTGTGATCATCTCTCTTTATAACAGAAATATTTTTCTGACTAGCAGCATGTCAGAAGTTTGCTTTCTATAGACTTTCTAGATAGATCCACCTCTGTGCATCAGGAAACATATGAAAATGGTCTGATTGCAGGCATCCTTATCTTATGCCATCTATGAGCAAACTGAAATGTAAGATCTTTCAGAATAGGTTATTTCTATAGCAGCATTCAAAATTAAATCATTTTAAAATGACACGCTTTTCCAAGATGTCAAGCTCCTACTGTCATTTTGCAGGCATCGTAGGTCTGCAAGAAAATTACAAATTCTACAGAATAACTATCTTATTATGCAAAATGTTGGATTTGTAAAAGAAAATAAATGAGCCTTGAGTAATATTGCAGAAATTTGCCCGGTCCTGCCAAACATTCTGAAACAATTTCTATATCTTATTTATAGTCAAACTGTCATCAGCATTTAGTTTCTAAGAAAAAAAGCATCTTAGATAGAAGGAGAAACATATTTCTTCTCTCTCTCTCTCTCTCTCTCCCTCTCTCTCCCTCCCTCCCTCCCTCCCTCCCTCCCTCCTATCTTTTATTTAAGGAACTTTTTAATAAAAAAAATAGTTTTTGAGAACGATTCTTTAGAAAGATGTCAGCTGAATCTCTGTTGTTTTGATTTATATAAAGTAAAAATTTATTGCTACTTTTGACTTCTGATTGGACCCCCATGATTATTCATCATGTGATTCAGTGGTGGGATTCAAATATTGTTGCCGCCGGTTCGGTGGGCGTGGTTTGGTGGTGCATGCACCCATGCACCAAATGCGCACTTTGCGCAGGTGCAGAGGTGTTTGTGCAGGCACAGAGGCATTCTACCTCGCCTCCTGCAAGCCTGCACGATCTCCCGATCACTTCAGCAGCTGCCACGCACCACTCTTCTGTGCCGCGCAAAGCAACTGCGCTTCAAATTCAGCAGATAAAGGTGAGTATGGGAACCCAGCCGCGCGGGCGGGCCCAATAGCAGAGCCATTAGAGCAGCCAAGAGAACTATTTTGGTCTCCGTTGCTCATCGCTCCTACAGGCTCTCCAGAACTGAGCAGAACCTATCGAATACCATCACTGACATGATTTCTTTCAGAAACTGGAACAGATTCAGAGAAGACCAGCAGACAAATGTAGAAATATGTCCCATGAAGGAAGTCTGAAGGAACTGGCAATGTTTATTTCTGAGAAGAGAAGACTAGCAGGTGACATGATAGCATTTTTGAGTGCTTGAAAAGATGCCACAATGAATAAGGTCAAAATCTATTATTTACTTTGATGAATACAGAATACAAAACAATGGAATTAAGGTACAGGAAGGCATATTTCAGTTTCAAATGCGAGAATATCTTCCTAATTGAAAGGTTCAGCTGTGGAACTAGTTACCCAGAAAAGTAGAAATCTTTGCTTCTCTGAATTTATTAAAAGAGAATGTCATCAGAGTGTTTTAATTTAAAATCCTGCATCGAGCAAAGAGTTGAATTCATTGGCTTTAATAGTCCCTTCTAGTTTTATGGCTCTTTAATTTCTTTTCCATTTTGTTATTAAAATGCCAATTTTGTTAAGTTTATATGAAAGTAAACTAAATCAAGCACTCATCTGCATTCCCAAAACCAATAGGTATAAAATACTCTCAGCCCAAGTAGGTTGAAGCTCTTTCTAGACTTCATTTAACTGTAAACAACAACAGCAACAACAACAACACAAGATAATACCTACCAGAAAAATAAATAACAATTGTAAATTCAGTGCCAGGTATACAAGTGAACTTGGGGCAAAAAATGAAGATTCAAGAAAATACAAATCTGTGACATTTCTCAGACTCAGTGTATCTGTTAGTTTCACTTTCTGGACTCTGAATGCTATTTTATTAATTCTCAAATCCATGTGTCCCATTCTTGGAGAAATTTGCAATTTTTTTAATGAAAAGCACAAACAAATCTCTTACTTTTCTGATATTTTAAGGTACAGCAAGGAATTTGGCCACATGCCTGAGTTAAATAAACACATAGACTTTTGTTGCTTTATTGGTGATATTATGGGGGAGGCAATTTTACAGAACAAGAAGAAATGATGAACTTGCTTCCCTGATTTTGTTGAATGGTCTTAATTCAGAATAAACATGGGATTATTTTGCAATGTTTTTAAAATCACTGTTGCATAGTTTTTACTTTGTCCAGAACATGTTCTTCTAATGGTATGTGGAAATAGGGACACAGGAGGGGACTCCTGTGTCCTCCTTGGGACACAGGAGGAAAAGCCATAGCTTAGACAAAGATCTGAGAAATGCAACTAAGTCTCAAAGAAGGTGTGGCGATAATTTTGGGGATAGTAAGATGAGCTGGGAAGAATTAAAAAAGAAACATTAAGGGAGAAGAATTTTATTTATTTATTTAAAAAAATGTATTTGGTTGCTCATCTCATGATGATTCTGGGTAGCTTACAAAGATGAAACCCCCAGTATAAAATCCAATAAACACTCACCCACCCCCAATCACCCACCCCCAATGACAACAATCAAAACAACCGCTTGATGGGTTCCACATCACTCTGGGTTCCCCAGCCCATTGGCAGAACCATGTATTTAAGGTCTCATGAAATAATATCAAAGTGGGAGCCAATAATTTATCCGCAGGAATGCTATTCCACATGGAGGGAGTCACCATGGAGAATCCCTCCTTCTTGGGCCCACTAGATCAGGGATGGGGAACGATGGCCTCTTTATGACTTGTGGACTTCAACTCTCAGAATTCCTGGCTGGGCCATCGTTCCCCACCCCTGTACTAGATGAACCTCCTTAAAAGAGGGCATCTGTAACATTTCCCATCTCCTTGCTCTAGTGGGTTAATTAGATATGACTGGGAAAACATGACCCTTCAGATAACCTGGTCCCAAGCCAGTAAGGCTTTGAAATTGATAACTACAGTAACACTTGAAGTGGACCTAGATATAAATGAACTGTCAAGACAGTTCCTTGAAAAGAGATGACATGTGCAATCTACACTTGTACAAAATCATGCAGGCTGCCACATTTTGAACCAATTGAAGCTTCTGGCTATTTTTTCAAGGACGACCCCATGTAGAACACATTGTAACAATCAAAATGAGAGGTAATCCCATCATGCATAACTGTGAGCAAGGAATGTTGATCCAGGAAAGGGCATAATTCACAATTGTACAAAGACCCTCTTGGCCACCACTGTCCTCTGTTCCTTGAGCAAGAGTTGTTAGTCTAGGAGATAGCACTGGGTCTCTCTGGACCAGTGCAACCCTATCCAAGGTCAGAGATGACAATTCTCCATGGCTCAAAGAACTCAAATCCAGAACCATTATATCTTGCCAGGGTTCAGTTTCAGTCCATTGTCCCCATCCAGCCCTTAAAAGCTTCCAGACACTGGAAGACGGAGATCATGGCATCAATTAATCGACCACATGCCAAGACATACAACTAGGTACCAACAGTATATTGATGATATCTTAGTCCAGGGTGGTGAGTGACCTCATCCAGCAATTTCATGTTGATGTTAAACAAAAGCGGAAAAAGTACTGAGCCCTATGAAACACCACAAAGGAGGGCCCAGACTTTTAACTTCCTAGCAATACTGACTGAGAGCAACGACAGAGGAAGGAAGTGAAGTAGGACAACACAGTACCCCCCACTCCCAACTCCTAAAGCACTCTGGAACGGTATCATGGTTGATGGTATTGGGAGATCTAAGAGATCAGATAGATGCACTACCCCTCTTTTGCCTCTGCCAGAGATAAGCAGAAACCACAACCAATGCTGTTTCCATTCCATATTCAGGCCTGATCCATTTTTTTCTGGCAAAAGGGTGCATAGAAAAAAATTCCAAAAGACTCTCGAGATTTATAGCATCCCTTTGAGGTAGGCCTGGCCAAATTACCATTGTCATAGGATATAATAACAGAATCTTGAAAGCTTATTTTGATGCTTGGCTGTTTGTTCTCTCATTTTTCTAGTAGAATTTGTATCGGCGGGTTTTAGGAATATAGAGACGGATTCTCACCTCAGCTCTAAAAAGCAAAGCAAAGCTGCCAAATTACTTCATTTCATGTTACACCTGGGAGCCTGCAGCACTTAAAAAAATTCAAGTGATATGAGGATGAATTGGATCATTGCTACCCCTTCACAAGGTAATTTCATTCTCTTAATGATATGATGTGCCTCCTAAAGGTAAAGGTTTGCCTTGTAGAGTTTCATTTTTAAATATTTAGTGTATTATATATGTAATGATGATAGTGTACTTTTCTTAGACATTTATTTGATTTTCTAGAAGTTGTGTTTCCCAGAACCAGCTAGCTTTGTCCATGAGTTATACCAATGAACTATCAGCCCAGTAAAACAAATGGTGGTGGATTCTTAATTTTTTAATATAAGATTGCTTTTCAGTCTTTTTTTTAAGTTGGAGAAGGACACGTTCTACATTGATTGAAACATATTTTCTGGCTTTTTCTTGGAAAATTTGGAGAATCTTCCTCATCTCTGCTATTTATACTTTAAAATAGGTATAGAAAAATATGTTTCACTGAAAATCCTGGTGCTTGATGACTAATAAACATCCTTTAATGTTATTTACCATCTTTGCTATTTTCATTCAGAAACGGAGGAAATGGTCACATTTCATGCTGCTTTATTATACCCTTTGATCACATATTGAACCTCAAAACAAATCTTGTTGTATTTGAGTCTCAGAGCAGAAATTTGAATTAAATCTTCCCATTTGATGACATTATTTATTAATGTCATTTTTATACCACCAGCTCCCAATGGTTTACAGAAATGCATCAAATGTAAACATAACAAGTGTAACTTCATGACTGATTCACAACATACCTTTTCATTCGAATATCAGATTCTGCAGAAAAGAAATATTTTCTACTTTATGTTTTCTCTCTATATTTCTCAGACTTCTTGGCAAAACATTTTCATTTCCTTTTTCAGGAAAAAAAAGCAGCTAAGCATCAGAACTGCTGGAAGTAAAGATGTTCTGGGCCTTCATAGTTGTTTGAATTAAGTGAAGGTACATGATTATTCTGTTAATTAAATAAAAGGAATTTTGCTAAGAAATGTCAATGCCTAGCGGTGTCTATCTGATCTCCCATTTCTATCTTGATGATAAAATCGATGAGAAAAAAAACTTTTAATTGTCCAGTCTAAAGTTCTGGTGGGATAAAACAATCAAAAAGGTTTCTTTTCTTTCTTTTTCCCAGAGCAGAGAATTACAACCTGCTCCTATTTTGTTTTTTTCTGATTTTCTTCTCAGTCAGTTGGACTCCTGGGTTTCTCCTCTCTGTCCATGAGTTTACATAGCAGCCCATTTTCCTCATTTCTCTCATGGCTCCTTCTATTCTCTGTTTAATTACTGCCACTGTTATTGCTGTTGTTAACATTATTTGGATTTGCTGCTGACCACAATTACAATATTCTTGGCAGATTACAGTAAAAAATAAAGTCAAGGTAATCTTCCAATTATGACTGTCGGTATGTGCTCCTTTCAAAATCCAAGAAAGAAATACTCAGACTCCATGGTTCAGAGCAAAGTTCTTCTTTTACTGGAAGATGAAAAGGAAGCTACAAATGGAATTCCGAAAGTGAGAATTTGGCGCGCAGATCACACATACAAAGAAATGGAATTGTTCCCACCCCCAAAGTCCAGAAGTCTCTGCCAATTAAAAGTTCCGAATATGATCATGTGAGCATCTTCAGGTAGTGATGAGGCCTCTGTCCGTTGACCTTGACATATTTTGATAAGACCTCGCAGCTGCGCAAAAAGGATAGAGGCTAGGAAAGAAATGGAAAATTGGAAAGAAGAAATCCCCCTTCTTCTGCCCACAGTAAAAGAATGCAAAACACCTCCAGCTCTCTTCCCCCACAATTACCCCTCCCCCCGTTGCTAATGACAGCCGAAAGAAGTAAGCCTAGTAGTAGAGATACTAAGGGAGAAATAAAGGATAATAGTTGGGGTACCGAAGAGATCTTGAGGCTGACATTCGGACCCCCTAGAAAAAGGACATTAGTCCCTGTAAGAGAGAATAAAAAGATATGTTAAGCATTGCATACATTCTTATGGTTTATCAGGATACTTAGTATAAAATTTCTTTAGCAGGTCAGGAGCCCTAACGTCTTTTCGTTCACCCACTCAGCATGAGAGGGGAAATGTTTCAGGCTACAAGATATTGTAGGCGACCCTCCTTTTCGAGAGTCTAAAATCTCTTTAACTTCAAAATGTTGTTCACCCTCAATCAACAATGGGACGGGGGATCAGTCTGGGTCGGTCTCAATGTACAGGTGTGTTCGGGTTTTAGCAGGCTGACATGGAAAACAGGATGAATGCGACGAAGAGTCTTTGGTAGCGTCAATTGAACTGTCACGGGATTCACAATTCGCTCAATAGGAAAGGCCCCACATACTTAGGGCCTAACTTCTTTGATCTCTGAGTGGTTTGCAGATACTTGGTTGAGAGGAATACTTTGTCGCCTACTTGATCGACTGTTGTGGGGCTCTTTTCTTGTCTGCAAACTTCTTATGGGATTGATGCGCTCGTCCAGAGCTTTGCGGCGACTGGCCAATTGAGTTGTAGTTGAGATATCCAGTCATCCAATGACTGGATATTGGGTTTCTCGCGAGGAAGTTCAGGTATGGGTACAAAATCTTGTCCCGTGGCCACTTTGAGCAGGGTAAAACCAGTGCTGCTGTGAACGGAGTTGTTATACGCTACTTCGGCAAAAGGTAGCAGGTCCACCCAGTTGTCTTGCTGATAATTTATGTAACATCGGAGATATTGCTCTAGCACCCGTTAGTCCTCTCGCAGGCCCCATTAGTTTGGGGGTGGTGGGCGGAGCTTAACCCTTGGGTGGAGCCTATCAACTTCAAAAATTCCCTCCAGAAGTTCGAGGTAAATTGAACTCCTCGATCTGATATTATACGTTCAGGAACACCATGCAGTCTGTAGGCGTGTATAATGAACAGTTTGGCTAACGACTTCGCCGAGGAATCTTGGTGCAAGGTATGAAATGTGCCTGTTTGGAAAACAAGTCGGTCACCACCCAGATCACCGTGTGCCCAGCACTCTCAGGTAAATCTACTATAAAGTCCATAGAGATTTCCTTCCAAGGGGCAGTTGGCCTGGCCACATTCTGCAACAGACCTGGCGGCTTACCGGGAGGTCTCTTAGCTGAGGCGCAAATTGGGCAGCTTGCTACATAAGTTTCAATGTCTTTTTCAAAGAGGGCCACCAGAACTGCCGTTTCACCAGGTGTAAGGTCTTCACGAAACCAAAGTGACCCGCTGCCTTGGAATCATGAGTTTGTTGTAATACTTGGCTCCTCAATGTTTTAGGTACATACAGCTTCGTTCCCATCCAGGCTAACCCATCTCTAACAGTGCAGTTATTTGCATTTGCCTGGAACCATTCATCTGTTTTCAAAGCTTCTTTAAATTGTTCGATCAAATCATTGGACAGATCTGCCTCTTGTTTCTTCTTTTGCGCCCTGGTGACCACTGGTGCTGCCAGCTGTGTGGTGGGCACAATCGGACTTATCACTTCTTTTGAACACTGTTGTATTGTGGCATCCTAGATAAAGCATCCGCCATAAAATTCTTTCCTCCTGGGATGTACTTCAGAAAGAAATTGAATCGTTTGAAGTACTGGGCCCACCTAACTTGCTTAGGAGATAGTTTCGAGGCTTTTTAAGGCCTCCAGGTTTTTATGATCAGTCCAAACCTCAAATGGGTGCCTCGCGCCTTCCAGAAAATGCCTCCAGGTCATTAGAGCCCAGCAGACTGCAAAAGCTTCTTTCTCCCAGACAGCCCATCTACGTTCAGTATCAGTTAATTTACGGGATGTGTAGGCACACGGTTGTAGTGTCCCCTTCTCGTTTAATTGAAGTAAGACCGCTCCTACCGCTACATCACTTGCATCAGCTTGGATCACGAAGGGGACATCCATGTCCTGATGCTTTAGCACTGGCTCGGCAGCAAATAGTCTTTTAGCTTCTCAAAAGCGGCTTGGCACTCCATAGACCAATTCAACGGCTGGCTAGGCTTTGGCTTCGCTTCTCCCTTTGTTTTTAGGAGGTTGGTGATAGGCATGGCTATTTTAGCAAAACATGGGATGAATTGCCGGTAAAAGTTAGCAAATCCAAGGAAACTTTGAAGTTGTTTTCGGGTTCTTGGTGGGGCCCACTCCAATACGGCTCGTACCTTCTCCGGGTCCATCTCAAGACCCTCGGGTGAGATACGATATCCCAGGTAGTCAATCTTTTCTTGATGGAACTCACATTTGGACAATTTGGCGTACAATTTGGCAGCGCGCAATTTGTGCAGCACGGACCGTACCAGTTTCACATGTTGGTCTCTGGTCTCTGAGTAGATAAGGATATCGTCAAGGTAGACCAAAACCCCCTTGTATAAATGTTCGTGGAGCACTTGGTTGATCAATTGCATGAAGACAGCTGGTGCCCCCTGTAGGCCAAACGGAGAACATTGAATTGGAAGCAACCTATTGGGCAATTGAATGCAGTTTTCCACTCGTCTCCCTCTTTAATTCGGATTCGGTAATAGGCCTCCCTCAAGTCCAGTTTCGTGAAGATCTTCCCCTTGGCCAGGTGAGCCAACATGTCCTTCATTAGAGGGAGGGGTACACATTTTCCACGGATACCGCGTTCAAATTTCGGTAGTCCACCACCAAGCGCTTGGAGCCATCTTTCTTCTCGCGGAACATCACAGGGGCCGCCACTCGAGGTCTGGCAGGTTGGATGAACCTCGTTTCAAATTCTTGTCGATAAACGATCTCAATTCCTCTAACTCCTTTGGGGTCATCGAATACATCTTTGGTTTCGGTAGTGTCACCCCGGTAGAAATTCAATGCTGCAATCGGTTGACCGATGGGGAGGAGCTCATCGGAGGCCTCTTCGCTAAAAACTTCTCTTAGGTCCCAGTACTCTTTCGGGATTTTCTCCTCCCCTTCTATGCGTTCGGCCCCTGTGGAAGCTGTCTCAGCAGGGGTTTGGGGCTTGGGATGGGATTCTCCCCGGTTTAAGGGGGTTTGCTCCTCCCTTCCTGGAGGTTGGTCAGTACGAATCCGTATCCACCCCTTTCTCCAGTTTACTTGGGGATTCCATTTCCGAAGCCAGGGCAATCCCAAGATTAGGGAGTGTTCCATCCCGGGAGCCACAATAAAGCACAAGGTCTCGCTGTGGGTTCCCATGGTCATCTCTAAGGGCTCCGTTATGAACCGTGCAGGGCAACCCCCGCTTCAGACCCATCTAATTGGTAAAAGGATATGGGCGTTTTCAAATTTCTCAGTCCAATGCCCATGCCTTTAACTACTTTCATGCTAATTAGGCACCTCGTGCACCCCGAGTCCAATAAGGCCAGCATTTCCCCCTCAGTACCCGAGGTGGGCACCCTTAATTTAATTGGAATGGTAAGGGGCCCCGGTTGGGACTTACCGAGACGTCATCTTCCGAGTCGGTCTCACTCTCGTCGGGAGGAGTCGGGGTCCCAGCTCTTTTCCGCTGGGGGTGACTTCTACAACCTCCCTATCGTTAGCCCGGTTTCGCGAGGCCTGGTTGGGGAGGATTCGGGCTTCCTTCCAGGGCCCCGTCCTTTTTGGATCTGGTTTGACTCGACAATCCGCAATTCGGTGGCCTTCCTTCCCACAACGGAAACAGGCAGTGGATTTGGCCCTTGTCATCACCCCTCCCTTCCGGGGCTTAGGGATCTCTCGGAGCCGAGGAGGGAGCATGGTGCTCCATGCGGAGCCTCCTCTGCGTCTACTTGGGCTAGATCTATTTCCACCTCTTCCGCTAACAGGTACCACAACTGCAAGTCATGGGGATCCCTTCTGGAGATGCACATGTGGTATACCTCTTCATTTAGGCCATCTTTGTAGGCTTCTATTAGAGCTTCCTGGGACCAGCCTCGAATGCGATATGCCAGCTGTCTGAACTCTTGGGTGTAGTCAGCAACTGATCTTCCCCCTTGAGTTATAGTTTTCATCCTGATCCTGGCCCTTCTCTCTGCCAGAGGGTCTTCAAACCTCCTCCTCAAGGCAGTCATAAAAACATCAAGGCTTCGCAGTTGGGGGAGTTATCATTATACAGAGTCACCACCCAGTCAGCTGCCATCCCCTCCAGGGTTCTGGTAACACATCTTACTTTGGCTGCTTCAGAGGTGAACTCCCTTTCATATTCTGCCATATAGCTTCCAACCTGCACCAGGAAAAACCCCAAGTCCTTGGGATTTCCTCCAAACTTCACATCTAAGGAGGGCAGGTGGCGTCTTCTAGGCATTACCCCTGCTGCTGGGGCTCCCCAGACGGAAACTGGTGGTTGCGCCGGCGTGGGATGGGCCAGGGGGTGGTGGCAGCCCGACTTCCCCAGGCTGAACTCGCTCTCTCTTCCCCTCATATGTTGGAGCCCTGCCGGGTTTCTCAGAAGCATCCTTAAAGCTTTTCCCGGCTTGATCCAGCCTGCATTCCATCTCCTCCCCCTGCCACAGCCGTTCCTCGCACCTCTTCGACTTACAGTGATTCCAGGAGGGGGTCTTCCGGATTTTCCATCCAACTCCTAACGACCATCTGGGCATCTCGGTTGGAGTTTCTTCCAGTGTAAGGTCAGCTAACAAATCGGTGGCTGGCATCTCTGGTAACAGCATTTGCTGCCCCCACAGCTCCCTGCTCATCCTCCTCGCTGGCTGGAGATGACATGATGTGAAAACCCCTCGGAAGAAAAATTGGTGTTTTCTCTCGGGTGGGCTGATGGGCACTTTCGGAATAATGTCGGTATGTGCTCCTTTCAAAATCCAAGAAAGAAATACTCAGACTCCATGGTTCAGAGCAAAGTTCTTCTTTTACTGGAAGATGAAAAGGAAGCTACAAATGGAATTCGAAAGTGAGAATTTGACGCAGATCACACATACAAAGAAATGGAATTGTTCCCACCCCCAAAGTCCAGAAGTCTCTGCCAATTAAAAGTTCGAATATGATCATGTGAGCATCTTCAGGTAGTGATGAGGCCTCTGTCCGTTGACCTTGACATATTTTGATAAGACCTCGCAGCTGCGCAAAAGGATAGAGGCTAGGAAAGAAATGGAAAATTGGAAAGAAGAAATCCCCCCCTTCTTCTGCCCACAGTAAAAGAATGCAAAACACCTCCAGCTCTCTTCCCCCCACAATTACCCCTCCCCCGTTGCTAATGACAGCCGAAAGAAGTAAGCCTAGTAGTAGAGATACTAAGGGAGAAATAAAGGATAATAGTTGGGGTACCCGAAGAGATCTTGAGGCTGACAATGACCACAATTCAGCCCCAAATTTCTGTTGCTAAATGAGATGTTCGTTAAGTGAATTTTGCTCCACTTTTCAGCCTTTCTTGCCAGAGTTGTTCAGTGACATGGTTGTTAAGTGAATCAGACTTTCCCATTGACTTTGCTTGTCAGGAGGTTGCAAAAAGTGATCACATGACCCCAGGATGCTGCAACCATTATAAATATGCCTAGCATCTGAATTTTGATTGTGTGACCATGAAGTGTAATGGTTGGAAGTGTGAAAAATGGTCATAACTCATTTCTTTCTGTGATGTTGTAACTTTGAACAGTCACTAAATGAACTGTTGTAAGTTGAGGACTACTTGTATCCACAGTAAACTATTTAAATGACAAAATTAGAAAAGTTAAAGGCAAAAACAATCATTCATCCCAGGCATGCTCATAAAATGTTATTTTTCCTCCCTTATACTCCATATGCTGGAGCTATGCTAACTAAGGTATTTTTCACATCTGAAAGGCAATCTATTGCTATTCCATTCCATACTTGGTGCATGTGTGTAAAACAGATTTGGTCAACTTTTAAAAACTTTAATCTTAATGTATACTAATATTTTCTCATTGTGAGTGAGTTCTGGTCCTAGTGCCTGGATCCACCATATCAGAATTAGAGCTGCTCATTTTCATAGGAAATAAGTGATAAATAAGTATTATGAAATCCAGCCAATCCATAATTGGCTGACTAACCACACTCAACAAGTAGTCCTTAATGGTACTACATCTACATGGAGGGAAATAAACAATCGGGTACCACAAGGCTCAGTATTCTTCAATATCTTCATAAAACAGTGAAGAGCAACCAAGACGATTAAGGGTCTGGAGACAAAAACATATGAGGAACAGTTGCATGAATTGGGTATGGCCAGTCTAGAGAAAAGAAGACCTAGTGGGAACATGATAGCAGTATGTCAGTATTCCAGGGGCTGCCATAAAGAAAAAGGCATCAACTTATTTTCCAAAGCACCAGAAGGCAAGACAAGAAACAAGGATGGAAGCTAATCAAGGAGAGAAGCAACCTGGAATCAAGGAGAAACTTCCTAACAGTGAGGACAATTAACCAGTGGGTCAACTTGCCTTCAGACATTGTAGGTGCTTCATCACTGGAGGTTTTTATGAAAAGACTGGACAACCACCTATTTGAAAATGTATAGGGTCCCCTGTTTGAGCAGGAGGATGGACTAGAAGACCTCCAAGGTTACTTCCAGGTCTATTCTGATTTATTGAAATATTACTATATAAGTGATGGCAGCCAGGAAAGATTTTCTTCAGATGTTTGGAAAATGTCCTTGGGGTTCTTACTGCAGACTTATCTCTTCACCTAAGTCTTTTCTATGAGAATGATGTGAATAAGTCCTCTTTACCCATTTTATATATTTTTTATTTTAATAAATTTATATTTTAGCTAATTAATTATTTAATCATTTTAATAATTTGTATTTTCTGCATTCATGCACTGCATTGAAATATAGTGAATACATGATACATCTTTTATATCTTCATCACTTCAATGAGAACATTATTATTCTGATAATTGGACAAAATTCAAAAGCATTAGGAAAGGTTCAGAAAAGCGCTGCCGGGATGAAGAGGGGAATAGAAGATACGTTCTGTGAAAAGACACTGGAGGAGATATGTTTACCCTTGGGGAAAAGATGGTTCTGGGGAGATGTGATACCATTCTTCAGAACGTAGGTAAAGGTGAAGGTAAAGAAATGTTTTTTTCTCCTTCCAGAGGGAAGGACATTAAATAATGGCTTTATATTATAGGAAAGCAGAGTCTGATTGAATTTGCGGGGTGGGGAAATCATGCTAAAAGAAAAGCAGTTTGATAATGAAACCTATTTATTTGGACAACATTGGATACATTCAAGCAAAAACTAGACAGACATCTATCTGGAATGCTTTCACTAAGATATCTGGAGTGAATAAGGGGCTGGACTTGATAACCTAAATGTCACCTTCCCTCTCTATGGTTCTACATGCACTCTGACATCTCTATGAATGGAAGATGCCTGGTAATGGTGGGAAATGCAATTCTGTTTGTGTTCTGCTTGTGGACTTCCCTTAGGCTTGTGGAAAGGCCTTTGGCTCTTCTGATCTTATTATTTCCTCTTCATTGTATGTTGCTGCAAATGTTGACAGAAAAAGTCATGGGAATAACTAGCTTTTGGCTGGATTTAACTTCCCTTTAGATCTAATGGTTCAGTCAACAAACCGACAAAAATTCTAAAGAGAAAAGTTGAAGCCACTGCTTTTGATCATTAAGGGACAGATAGTTTGGGGATCATTGATTTTTTTCCCCTTTTTAAAAAAAGAAGTAGATTTTTAGTGAAGTAGGTTGAACTGGCTTCCTTTAGAAGTGATAATAACACTTTAAAAAATAAATAAGAATATTTATAAAAATATTATTTCTACGAGTGAAGCTTTATGTTGTGTCTATTATCTATATTATTGTTCTAAGTGGTTTTTTTTTTAATTCCACTGTCTAACTGAGGGTATCTAATCATGCCATCTTTAAGATTTGTGGACTTCTACTCCCAGAATTCCATGTTGGTTGGGGAATTCTGGAAGTTGAAGTCCACAAGTCATAAAGTTGCCAAAGCTTGGAGATCCCTTGCTTGAGTAGTTTCCATAGAGTTGTTTCCCCTCCCCAATGCCATGTAACAAACGGAATAAGTCACATGGTGCTATCATGACTGGAAAGAACACAAGAAAAAATGTGGTCTTTTTAACAGCCAACTAAGCACATTTAACTAATAAATGGGAATGGCAAGTGATGGAAAGGTTAATTCTTAAAATATTTTTTTAATTTCTGCATTTTTAAAAAATATCATATGATAGTTCTTAAGACCAAAGAAGCAGACCTCTGAGATCCTGAAATTTATTAGAGAATATATAAAAGGCACATTATTGTTTTAATACATTTACATCTTGACCCAGATTTGAATATTTAAATATTTGGCTGAGGGGCAAAATGTTCTGTAAACAGTACAATAGGCAACCCTTGTTTAATATGTGGAAGGAAAAAAGAAAAGAAAAGAGCACCTAGATTTTGTCTGGAACAATTAAAGTTAGGTGACACATACTTAATTACTTGGTTTGTGGCTTTCTCAATATCTGTTGCATGACATTCATATTTAAAATATTTTTAAAATTTGTACCTTTAGATATAAAGTAGATCAGGGGTGTCAAACTTGATTTCATTGAGAGCTGCATCAGGGTTATTTTTCAGCTTGGGGGACCTGGGTGTGTGTGGATGGGCATGGCCAGCTTGACATCACTCATGTTGGGATGCCTGTGGTAGCCCAAGCACTCTGGCAGTGAAAATGGTCTTCCAAGCTCCATTTTCAGCTGTGATGGCTTTCTGTAACCCACTGACAGCAAAAATGGAGCTTGGGAGGGCTGCAGGCAGCCTTCCTGAGCTCTGTTTTCACTGGCCGAGGTACTGCAGGCTGGCCCTTCACTGTTTCCAGGGTGGCCCGATCTAAGTACCCCATTTGACACCCCTCGAAGTAGATAGTCTTTCTATGTAATCCAAATCTTTGTCCACCATTGTTTCCTTCCTTACACTGTCCGGCAATGAATAAATATCCATCATGAAACAAGCATTAGTTCTCAGTATTTTAAAAAGTGCTTTTTACAAAGACCAGTTGAAATGCATGCAATTCAAGAAAAATCCGAATTTGATCTTCAGGATTGGTTTTGCAGCTGAGAAAGTGAGATAGCTGGGCTCCTGACTTTATCTTCCTGCAGCTTGTTACATATGACCCATTTAATGAAATGATCAATAGATATTTAATTATGATTGCAGTTTAGATTCTCTGCATAGAGAGGCAGTATAACAAATACCAATAATTGCTGGGTTGGACAGTAGCAGATGATCAGTCCTTTTTTGTAGCTTTGGGGCTTCCCAGATACATTGGGCAGAATTATATAAATCTTTGATCTCTTCCCGAAGGAGTTTTCTTACATTTCTCCAATGTCCTTCCTTCCTTCCTTCCTTCCTTCCTTCCTTCCTTCCTTCCTTCCTTCCTTCCTTCCTTCCTTCCTTTCGTATCTTACAAACATCCAAGATTCCTGGCAATTATTCCATGATTTTTCTACAATTATCACAAGTGCCCTGAAACCAATCTATTTGAAAGCCAGTGATACATTTAGGGATAAAAATGGAAAGCAGCTTAAGTGGTCTGTTGTTTCAACCTTCCTTCTCCTAGAAGAAAAGTTCTGCTCAAAAGAAAAGCACAATAGAATTTTGAGATACAACAAATATGGATTTATTTATTTATTTTTTTTAAAAATTGCATCCTCAGCACTACTTCAATAAAATCAGTTTTGTAGCTTCATTTAGTTGGTAGTTTTAAAAAAGAATTCTGTTACACCTCATCAAAAGTGGAGTAGGAAAATATGAAGAGCTCATCATATATCATCACACTTACATGAACATTTACTTTGAGACAAAAATTAAGCTGTGATCCTCTTCATTAAATTCTGTGACAGAAAATGCTCATAGCTGGGAAAAAATGTTTCAGAGGTGTAATTTTACCAAGGGCGCTAGCAGTTCATTTTAGTTTTTTTCCACCTCAGCATTTTTTGATGGATGCCATTCAAAAGTCTATCAGCGTTTGGATTGGATTCAGTCTACATTTCATGTTTTCATTTGAATTTAGGTCTGTCACAACTGATAAAGGGTGATGAATGTGACATTGCAGACATCTAAAGATCATTTAATGTCAGTTCAGGCCCTGCCAGCAAAATGGGTGGCAGAAAGTCAATGACGCAGGCACAGTATGGAAAGAGAGGAGGAGAGATGGATCTAGGGCAGCGGGGAGTCATGCAAACTGAGCAATCAATCAATCAATCATTGTGTACTGGGAAAGGATAGAGAAGCTTGAGTGAAAGGCAGTTGTTGGGCAAGGAGGTATAGAGAGGAAAAAAATGATTTGTAAAGTTCTTTTGATTTACGTCTGCATGCATCTTGCAACCTGGATCAGAAATAATAGGCTGAAAAATGTACATTGTCTGTTTGCCAATTTATTTTTAAAAGATCCTCAGACTCCAAAATTTGTTTACGTATAGATATAAAGGAAGCAGACATGAAAGAGTTCCCAATAAACAATGTTCTTCCAGCTCAATATTCATAGCCTTCAAGGAAGGTATAACTGGAAAGAAATGTATTTTTTTATTTTATTTTTTCCTTTGACTGTAAAGCTACATGGCTTTGGGGATATTGCAGTCTTCAGTTGTATCTTATTTCTCTCCCCAATTTGTGTTATCCTCTTTTAAGTGATGCCAAATATAACTTACGTTTAAAATTTACAGTAGCATTCTCTGTTAAAATGTAGCTTGAAACAGTTTAGAAAGTTGCCAGCCACAGTTGTCACACAATGGCACAGGTTGGCAGAAATTCCTTTTAAGTAACATAATAATCTACTTTTTTTCCCACAGAAAAATATAAAGAACCATAAGAAAGCATTGACCTAGCCCAAGATGCTTAATTAAAGCTAGATATAGCTGTCAAAATGCAGATAATAATGATATTTTTATTCTAACATTTTCTTTGCTCTGCAGCAAATAAAGCCTTGATTCATCTTATAGTTAAATTATGGCTGCAGTAACTATTCATGTAACAACACAAAAGCTGGCAATACAATGAGGCACAAAAGGATAGCATGTGGAGGATAAATATCAGTGGGTGAAAAAAGTAACAAGGAGAATTCATTCTCTCAGCATGTTTGATACATTTCCCTTCATTTGCTCTTCTCACCCATCCTTTGCTTCTCCAGCTCATTTTCCTTCTCCGCAGTCTTACCCTTTTCTCCCATGTTTGAGTCCTTTAGGTTCTTCATTCATTCATTATTTATGTACATCTTCTCACTTTTCCTTTTAGTCTTCTCTAATTGGCCCGCCCCTGCTCTACCTTAACCTACACTTCATTTATTGTTTCCACAATCATATTTCTCTTTAGAAAGCATCAGCAAAGGCAGGATGGGTTGTAGGGGGTTGTATGTGAGCTGTCTATAAAAAACTATATACATTGTGCAGATGAAAATATATGATTAGACAAATTAAGTTAACATAAAAATCTAAGAGAGAGATGAGAGCCTGGTGCAAGGTTTAAGCTGCTGTCCTAGGGGCAAGTATCTCGGTTTTAATACTCATTAGGGATAGAAGTTAGTTGGGTGACTTTAGGCCAGGAGTGGGGAACAATGGCCTCTTTTTGACCTGTGGACTTCAACTCCCAGAATTCCTGAGCCAGGAACTCCCAGGCTGGGAGCTGAAGTCCACAGGTCATAAAGGGGCCATAATTCCCCACCTCTGCTTTTGGCCAATTACTCTGTCTCAGGACTAGACTAGCAAGTTGTGAAAACATCTACAATAGCTATCATCCTTCACTGGATCAAATGGTAGAATAAGATCCATAACCTTTAATGAAGAGGCCTTGCAGGGGTTGATTCAAGTTGATAGTACTGATAATAAAAAGGGATAGATTCTACACAGACATACAGAGACATACTGCTCTACTATGCAGGTAGAAACAAATCAAATTTACACATATTTATACATACCTTCAGGGAGCAATCTGGTGTAGACATTAAGGCACAAAGTCAGCTGGGTGCCCTTGAGTCAGCTCTCTTATCCCTATGAAGGGAGCAACGGCAAACCACTTCTAAAATCTTAGGAGTGCCTTGTGAACAGTGTACAACAATGGCAAACCACTTCTAAAACTCAAGGGAGTGCACTGTGAACAAGCACAAGATGAGAGTCAAAAACAATGCATTTTTCTTCTACTGAATCAGACTGGAGTTACAATTCTCAGTTGTCAGGCAGTAGCATAACCCCAGGAGATAATGGTACTTAACACAATCCTACTCACACATTTCCACAGAGTTTCAATAGGAACGTTGCTCCTATAGACTTTTTATGATGCTTTCCTGCATATCTGTTTTCATGTCCTTGCTATTTATTAATTTCCAAATAATAAACTTGGTCACCCAAAAAGCCATAAGAGCAACAATCCAGGTTTCAAAGCTACTTGATTGTATCTCACTTGGAACTGCTATGCAAACATTTGAACAAAATGTATCATGCATTTCGGGAGCTATATGTGATACATAGTTCTTAAAAAATAAATAAAGAGGTCACAGCGTCAACATGTTGATCTCAATGGGCATTTCATGTATGGACATATGTTTATAAAAAGGGGGGGTGGGAAATCTAGGTACTGAAAAAGGGATGTACCTAAAACACCTGGTAACGCAAACTTAATGAGAAACTGCAGAAGAGGTGGACTTTCAAAAGTCATTTTTAACAAAGTCCTTTTAAACATACTCTGCAGATTTTTATTTAAAGAAAAATGTTGTAAGTTTTGCTCAGTTGAGCCATTTGAAAGGCTTAAAAAAAGAAAAACTGCACTTCCCAGTGCATAAACTAAAAAGCATAATAAGAAAATAAAGATTTCAATGTAAATTATCTTTTAAAATTTTTTCAAATGCGCTTCATGATGTATTCATGCTGGGAATCGCTTCTTGTCTTTCAAAATTTCAGACTGATGGATGCAATTTTATTTGAATTGGGTCCAATGTTGCATGTGAGAGAGAACACGATGAAAGGCAAATTATTTATCCCAAAATGCAATGTAAAAGAGAAATAAAAGGCTGCACCATATTTATGTGTCTCTATTTTATGCTACATTATGGTACATTATGCCAAAACTACAGGGTTGGGGGAATTTTTAATGTAGATGTTATGTCTATTTTTTATTTATTGTATATGTTTTAAATTGTTTTTTAATGCCATGTACACAAACACAAAATTTGTTAGATCATCATTGCTGATCTAGCCATCTTATGTTTTTATTAAAAGCATCCTTTATTTTTTTTTTCCTTGCCTACCCACACATTTTCCCCTTCTTCCCTTTCCCTGAGCCTTTTTATACAGCAAGTCCTTAATGTTGGACATTTTTCATTCCTTTTCACAGTAAAGTGAATTAAAGGAGAAGCAATACCTGTGATGATAATCTGTCTGCCGACTTCTCTGGCCTCTGTTTTCCTTGTAGCATCTGAAACCAGTTATACTGTGAAGCAAGAAACAGATGTGCTTGATAGATTATTAGTCTGATCTGGTCTGACTGATATAACACTTCACCTTTTCTGTCCTCAACAGCTTAATTCTGTACAAATGCCCCAGCGACCCAGTCTAATGGCTGAAGATATACAACGATGCTGAAGGACACTAAGGAGGAGGACAATGTAGCATGAAAAATCCCTTTTGAGCTTTCAACTCTAATATTACTGTACTAGGGAGTGATCTGAAACTAATGCCAAAGGTGTAAGTGATCAAATTAAAGTCAATGAGATTGCAACAGAGTAAGTAATGCAGAAGCTGAATCACTTGTTAGGAAAGAGGCCAATTTCCAATGTTCTATAAATCACTTCAAAAGAGCATACACTGATACTTGAATTAAGTGTGAAGGATTTACTAGAATAAAGCAAATATATTTTCCTTCGGTTTTTTCAAATGCTTCCATCAAATACTCACAGTTGGTGGTAAAAC
Source organism: Pseudonaja textilis (assembly GCF_049901715.1). Lineage (NCBI taxonomy): Eukaryota > Metazoa > Chordata > Lepidosauria > Squamata > Elapidae > Pseudonaja > Pseudonaja textilis. The sequence continues at coordinate 148,393,526 of NC_141992.1, read as the reverse complement.
TGGTAGCTTTGGGGAAATGAATATTTTATTAGCTGATTTATTTTTGAACAACCTTCAGATGTCAACAGATATATACATAGTTTATTACCACTGTGTGAGGAAAAAAATCTATAATATAAGCAAATTTCCAGTTTTAAGTAATGGCCAAATTACTTCAGCCTGAACTTTGGTTTATAAGCAGGGATTTTTAACCCATGAAACCAAAGAGTTATAGGACATACAAGTAGTCCTTGATTTATGATCACAATGGAGCTCAACATTTCTGTTGTTAAGTGAGACATTTTTTCAGTGAATTTTGGTCCATTTTATGACCCCTTTTGCCACAGTTATTAAGGGAATCGCTGCAGTTGCTTGTCGGAAAGTCACAAAAGCTGATCACGTGACCGAGGACGTGGTGACCATCATAAAAATGAATCATTTGCCAAGCATCTGCATTTTGATCATGTGACTAAGGGGGTGCTGCAACAGTCATAAGTCACTTTTTTCAGTGATGTTGTAACTTCAAATGGTCACTGAACAAACTGTTGTAAGTCAAGGGCTACTGGTACCGTAACAGAAATTAACCATTCTCCCTTTAACTCATACATTCATATAAATAAGAAGTTATCTTCATTTACAGATAAATTGGAGAAGGATTAAAAATCTCAAAAAGACATGAAAACTGATCCCAGAAGGGAACCATTTTCCATTACAGCTTCTTTGTATTTAACTATTTGCAGAGGTTGGGTTGAGATATTCCTTTTACTTACAGATAAAATGTGTCCTTTGCAAGCAGAAGCTTTGGTCTGAAGAAAGCATCCAGAAGATTGCAGTTTTATTTTATTGAAAGAACATAGTGCAATTAATGATTAGACAAAGCACAACAGCGAGGATTGAAGCAGATTTACCAGGATTACATTTTGTAATCAGTAAAGGTCTTCAGCTAACAATTATTTTTTTAAAAAAGTAAAGTTTCCTTTAAATACATCTCTTGACAACTTCATTGGCATGTTTGCATAATTTCCATGCAATAATATGTATAAAGGTTGCCACTTTCTTCTCCTTAGTCTTCCTCATCAAAGAAGCCTAAACATGCTTAGTTTCCAACCTCAGCATTGGTCATAGCCAGAGGTGGTATTTAGTAGGTTCTGACCAGTTCTGGAGAACCAGTAGTGGAATTTTTGAGTAGTTCAGAGAACCGCCAAAAACCACCTCTGACTGGTGATTTTACTTTCCCCTGCCTTGCCCACCAAGCCACGCCCACAGAACCAGTAGTTAAAAAAAAAATCCCACCATTGGTCATAGCAATACAAGAGAAGGCACTAAGCATCAGATTAATGGAAGCAGAAGTCTACCACACTAGACAAGACTCAAAGAGTAGACTGTACAGAGAAAAATCAGAGATAGTCCAACACAAAGAAGCAGGTTGTAAGATGCAGGAAGAAACAGATTATACTGAAAACCACAACCAAGCAGCTGGCATTGTGTACAGGAATGTATGCATAGTAAATTGGCTAGACCATCTCAAGTCTAGATTCGCAATCTGACAGACAGTCATGGAGAATAATAGAATTAAGATCCTATGGGACCTCTAGATCCAGACAGACAGACAGATACTGGCCAATTGACTAGATGTTGTGGTAGTAGATAAGGACCAGAAAATAAAAATGGCGATAGATGTAGAAATGCCAAGTGACAGCAACTTCAAGAAGGAGTATGAGAAGCTGGAGAAGTATCAGGACCTAAAGGGTATGTGGAAACTAAAGGCCTAAGTGGTCCCAGTGGAGGTAGGAGCACAAGGGGTTGTGACTTCTAAGTTGGAAGAGTGACTCAATATCCTAGGAACAACATCAGACAACTTTGCCCAGGAAAGTGCAGTGGAGGAACAGCTAAGATACTGCATTAAACCCTTAAACTCAAAGGCCTCTGGTAGAGGTCATGAGGAAGACACTTACTATCTAGAAGAGACTATTATTTTATTTGCTACATTATATTGTTTGACACCAAATTATAGTGATAACTGTGCCTCAAAACCCTACTTTTTGGGTGGCTGGGGGAGAATATTCCTATTCTTTGCATCACAATCTAATTAATAAAACACATACACATTAGACATAATCTATACAGAAGAAATACATCCATAGAAAAATACAAATTATCTTCCCAGAAATTTACACTCACCACAATTTGTCTGATTTCATTGAAAATAATTAATATAAGAACAGTTCATAATTTTAGCACAGGGAAAGTAGATTTCAACACACTACAATGTGCTCTGAACATATTTAAGTGCTACTTCAATGGCAGCATTATCCATTGGAGAAAAAAGAAATGCTATTTTAGTAAATGCTAATTTTTGTGACTGTTAATTTCTTTTAAATCTGTTTGGATTCAAAAGACACATGTTACAAATACCATGTCAGAAATCTACAAGGTTTGTTTAAGAAAAATATGAATGGTAGAGCATTTATTTTTTAAACATATAAAAGAAAAAACCTGATTATGAATCTTCAGTTTAAAGTTAAAGAAACAAAAGTTTAGTCCTTCAGAAACTGCTGATTCAATTCATTTACTCAATAGTCTTGTTAGATGCCACTGTTGGGGCTTGTCTTCAATTTCAGAAAGGAGATTGAAAATTTTAAAGAGGATGTTATTTGATTCAAAATTGAGATTTGATGATCAGGGACAAACTGGTTCAGTTCAAGCCTGTTCAAGATTCATCACATGGTAGAATGAAGAAATCATCAAATTTCCTGCAGCAGCTTTGTTATGGGCTAGATTGGATGAAACTAGAGAAGATGTTAGAATGTTTAGAAGATATTAACTACATCAGCAGGATATCTTAAATAGCATCACTCCAATGGATATTTGAAATGTGTCTTCTCTACCTCTTTAAGATGAGAGGGAAAAGGGAAAAGAAAAGCATTCTTCAAAATGTCCGATAAGAAGCCTATAATATATAGAAATTACACTAAAACAATGGGGAAAATAACAAATTCTGGTCTATTAAAACAGCCAATTCTTACTTTTACATTTGTGTTTCTATGGTTCTAGGCTTGTCATGACCAGATGACCACTTGCCCTGGTGAACTGATATAACATTGCTGGCTCTGAACATGGGTCTTTTTTTGGGGGGGGGGATGGGGGCTGGGGACCCAAAACAGTTAATAAGGCTTACATGTAAGCTTGTCCCTCCTGGAAGTAACCTTCTTATAACCCTGGCTTATTAGCCAGTCCTTAATTTTCCTTCTTATATATTTGCAGAAATAACCACATAATAAGGAGAAAATGTGTAAAGCTACCAATTCAATGTAAGAGCTGCAAACTCATTAATAATAATAATTACGGCCAATGCTTGTTAAAATATATGTGTAATAAAACACATTATAGCTTTCTAGTTAACACTTGCTGATGCCTCTAGCACACATAAAAGACCTTTTTGGCAAATCAAATATTAATGTTCAACAAGAGAAAGAAATATTGAAAGTTATACGGTTTAATTTTCAAAAGTGAACCCAGAGTAGAACTATTGTTCAAGACTAAGTTCCTATTCTTAAAAACAAAAACAAAATTGTTCAAGTTCTTTACATAGTTAGAAATTACACTTGCATTAGAACTTTTTTATGTCACTAGATGTTCCAGCATTTGTTCTCATTGTGGTCCTCTTTGCAGCAACATGTATAATAATTTTATTAAAGTTTAAAAATACAAAGATAAAAACTAGTACAAATATTAAAAAAATAAAATATATAGAGAGAAAAAGGGAGAAACGAAAATATAAAAGAAAGATATGCAAAGAAATGGCTTCCTGCTTCAAGATAAATATAAACTATTTCACTAACTTTCAGTAAATTCAGTAAATTTCTCTCTCAGCCAAAATCTCTCCATCCCATGTCTTTTTTATCTCTTAACAAATAATAAAGTCTCCTGTTCAATCAGCAAAATCTATTAAGAGTTGCAAGAAAATATATACGTATGGTAAAAGCCACCCTCTACTTTGGGACAAGATAAAACAACTTACAACATGGAGAGCTGAAACTGAAACCACTTACAAAAATGACAAACTCTTGAAGAAACTAAAGAAATTAGAACATTACAAGAAAGCCCCCAACAACTCACAACAACACCTGAAACAATTAGTATATAACATTTCCAACAGAGAACTCACCAAAACAGAAACAGATGTCCTAACCAAAGAATTCAATTATGCTATAGCACCCCAAAAAATCCCCACAGAATCCATCATATGTGCAGTGGAATCCAGCCTAATTAAATTAAATACAGATGAAGCTGATAGAATAAGACACCAAGTTACTAACATCCTATGCACAAGCAAACCACCCAAAAGCAACTTACACAAAGAGGAACTAAAAACCCCAGAAGGAAGGAATGACAGCAGCATAATCATACTTCCAGCAGATAAAGGTAATGCCACAGTAGTAATGGATAGAAAAGACTTTGAAACAAAATTGACAGACCTACTCCAAGACTCCACATACAAACCCATAAACATGGACCCAACCCTAACCCTAACCTTGACTCACAGACAAACACAATACAGAAGCCTGATGATGGCAGATGAGATTCTGCCGAAACGTTGCTACAACTATAAAAGCATAACTATAATGACGTGGGAAAATACCTGAACAAAGCTGAATACCACCTATATCTATATCTATATCTATATCTATATCTATGTCTAGGTCTAGGTCTAGGTCTAGGTCTAGGTCTAGGTGTGTTCAGGTCTTTTCCCATGTAAGATTAAGAGTATCTTGGCGACGTTTTGACAAGGTCCCACATGCCATCCTCAGGCTGCTGCTTTCATCTTCATGCCAGTGTAAGCAGTGTGTGATCGGTGTGATCAGTATGTGCACAAGATCCAGGATATCTCCATAACAAAACTCACAAGGCCATCACACAGTCCATTATACCAACATCAACTCCATCAACCAATCAAGAGGCAGCAGCGCAGCCAACCAGCCCAGCACACCAGCCCCCACCACCAGTATTTATAGAGAGACAGCAGCTCCGATCACACACTGCTTGCACTGGCATGAAGCCAAAAGCACCATCCTGAGGATGGCGAGTCGGACCTTACCGAAACGTTGCCAAGATACTCTTAATCTAACATGGGAAAAGATCCGAACACACCTAGACCTACATACCTGTACCCGTGAAAATCTACAGATATATATATAAGGAGCTAGTTTCATCTATAAATCCTGTGTGACATCTTTGCTCATGTTATTCTTGCTGTCATATCCAAAGCAACAGCCTGACTGTTGTATCCTTAGTTGTATTCTCTTCTATTGCTCCTCCTAAAGCCATTTGAAGTTTCTTAATATCCAAAAAGCAGTTAACAAGCCATTTCCAGAAGTGATTAAGAAAAGAAGTGGGTGAATATTTGGAAACACAAAACAGTGGCTTTGGCAAAATGCCTGGCTCCCAGAATTCAGCTACTAGTTGGGAGCCATGGTTTTATGATCTCTTCTTGGTGATCCTCTGAAAGAAGCATTTGTGAGCAACGCTGAGCCTCTGGGTGACAGGAAGAGAGATTCACTGTTAAGAAATTCTGAGAAACAGATAATTTTTTAAAAAAGTTAAGCTGTAAGAGGCATGGGCATAGTGTAGAACCATTTATAAAAACATGGACAAATCTTCATATCTATGTTCAATTTTACAGGTAAAATGAAACAGGCAATTCTCACGCATTCTTATAATTAATCATAAAAGCAATTCACACATGATTTCTTTTCCTTTTGATACTCATTCTGGGTAACAAATGATGTTTTAAGGCAAACCAAGTATTGACTCAATTCATACAATATAAGACAGTAGTGATCAGCACACAAAAAAAGCATCTTATAGAAAGCATGGTAATCCCAACCCTATGTTACCAGCAGAGATGGAATTCTACTGGTTTGGACTAGTTTGGGAGAACTGGTAGTTCCAGTTATCATTCAGCCCCGCCCACCAGTCCCTGCTCTTTCCCTGTGCTTTATTTCTTTGTTTTTGAGCATAGCTGATTTGCATGGCAGAGTGGTTTGTTGCACATCAGCTGTTTTACTCACTGGGGATGCAGCAGAAGTATTATAGCTAAGAATTGTCTTTTCTAAATGCTGTGTGTGTGCATGAAGTGTGTATTTGGCACTTGTGTGCCCAAAGCAAGTGCTAACCGAACTAGTTGTTACACCAATTAAATCGCACCACTGGTTACCAGTGGCAAACTTGGACACTTAAAAGGGAACATAAATGAAAGTTAGTCACCATAGAAATGAGATTTTTGTGGAAAGCTGCTAGAATGACCAGAAGATATAAAATCAGAAATAAGAGAAAGAATTTGCATAGAACCAATCTTAAACTACATACAAAAACAGCAAATAAAGTGGTTTGCTCATGTGAAGAGGAAGTCATAGGATTCCATACTACGCAAGACATATATATATATAAAAGGAGAAGGTCAAAGAACATGAGACAAACCAATAATAAGATAACAGATAGTCAGAATTGTAAGGGACCTTGTAGGTCTTCTAGTTCAATTCCCTGTCCAATATGGAGAGACAACATCAAGAGCATCAAATAACAATGGTTGAGGCTACCAGAATAATAAGAACCAAAACTTTGTATCTCCTTTGACACTCAAAACAATAAAAGAGAAAATAAAGAAAAAGAAGAACTCATTCTTGGTTACCATAAACACCTATTATTTCAAAACTTACAGTAATGATATAACTAATAGCAAAAGACAAATTTATCAACAATAAGAGATTCATGCTGAGACTGGTATATTTAATTATTTTTCCTGATTTATGGGACTGCTTGTCAGATGAGAATCAGCCAACCATTTATATTCAACTTCTACCTTTTATGTTGTAGCAAAAGCAAAATTTCTTCTCATTAGGGAAGCATTATCTCAAAGTGACTCCATCTGCTAATTCAAATGTCATTAGATAACTTTCCAAATTAAGACAATTAATTCTGCATATTTTCCAAATACCTTAGTAATTAGCAGAAACAGGCACAAAATTAAAAATGTGCCCATGTCTAAATTAATGTGCCCATGTCTAAATCATTTCTGCATTTAGTTACATTGCAGTCATGATTATTGAAGAAGCTCTTAGGATGGGTTGAAAGAATAGAAATGAGGTTATGACCAGGTGCCAAGAAACGGGCATTTGAACTGATGTCATCTGGTAACTATGAAGATTTTTCAAGTTGCTACAAAACTAACTGGTGATGATTGAAAGAATCATCTGCCCAACACCTGTAAGTAGATGCTGTTCCAAACAAAAAGCCTGGGGCAATTCCTGCAATATTTTGACATTTCCAGTCAGTGGATTTACTTCTGAACATACCTGTACTTTATTTGACAAACATTAAAAATGAAGAGGTGTCATTTGGGGATACTGTTAAAGTTTCTAGACAATCCTTTCTAAATAGTGTTTAAACTGACACGAAACCAGAAAGGTAATGGTTAGATGAAGAGCTTGAGAGGCAGTTATTGAGTTTTCTTCAAAGAAACGACTTATTTTTTTTTTCCTCAAACAAAAGTTTGGGTTAGAAGACAGTGGTGCCGGGATTAACCAAGGCTGGACATGACAGAACTCAAAGGGAGGCAAGGCCACCTCTCTCTCTCTCTCTCTTTTTTTTTTTTTCTGTTTGTCTCTTTTTCTGAAATTCACTCTTTGCATCGTTTCCTCCTCCTCCATGTAAAGACAACTTCTGTGAATGGGTTGCTTGTAGAAGGCTATGAAATTAGGCCGAAGCCCTTAGGAAAACCGCCTGAAGGGTCAAGGTAGACCTAGAACTATTGTTTGCCTAGTTCCATTATCAAATTGCAGAAAATGTTTGCGCAACTTTAACTGGGATTTGATTTTGACATTTATCAAAAAGTGACCCTTCCTTCAATTATTTTTATGCCAGTTTATCATTCCACATGGTTGCATAAAATGTGTCCCTATCACTAATCTTATCTGTCAGTGAGAATAGAATAATAAGGGGCTTCCTTCACTTCATGCAACCACATCAGTGGTGGGATTTAATTTTTTTTACTACGGGTTTTGTGGGCATGGTTTGGTGGGCGTAGCAGGGGAAGGATACTGTAAAATCTCCAGTCAGAGGTGGTATTTGCCAGTTCTCTGGACTACTCAAAATTTTCGCTACCAGTTCTCCAGAACTGGTCAGAACCTGCTGAATACCACCTCTGAACCACATGATTATTAAACAGATGCTTCAGCCCACCTCTGAATCATAGGCCACCAGATTCAGGCTATGCCTAGATGTTCCTCATAAACAATCTTGTTATAGCACATGAAACTAGGTTTTGTACAACAGCACAGATGATGTATTGGAGCCTTCTGGACCAATTTTTCACAACTCATTCTATGTAGCTTAATTCAATTAAAATTTAGATAATATCACTTGGTTGTAAGTTTAAATGTTGTTATATTTAATATAATTTTATTGTTGATTGTAATTCAATGTACTGTAGGCTGCTTCCTGGACCTTACTTATTGATATTAGATAGGTTGTTTTATAAGTGTATTTAACTTGGTCTCAAACTTTATTTTATTATCTACTAAGATAGATAGTGTATGTGTGTGTGTTGACTTTTCCTCCATACAGTTGCCCCAAGTTTTAAGTTTTGGTTACTGAAAAATCCCAACCATCATCAGGTGATGGCAAAGAGATTGAAGAAAACAACTTTCTCAAACTTTATGCCACCATCCAGTTGTGACTTAGATTTGTGCAGTCTGGGCATGGTACCTTAACCAAATATATCTTAAATGCTCTGCCTGTGGAAGTAGGCATTAAGTTTAAAGAGACAGTTCTGGCATGCTGTTTTAATTAATGTAGACTAATATTAATTATCATGTTATTACATAAATGTGATGAGAATTCAGGGAGGCACATAACATTGTATGAGTTATGTTTCCCAAAGCCCATATTATTAAAACCTGCCTTCCACCCCTCCAGCACATTCATTTGCTTTCTGAGATAATATGGAGTCTTAATTAGTCCATCAAGAGCATCAAAAATGTATGCTTCATTTGTGGGCAAGATATAGAACAGTATTGTAATTAATTTCATGTTATAGTTCCAGATAAATAGATTGGGATATCTGTAGGAGGCTAAAGGAAGTTCAGTGAGATGAGCAACTCTTCTCACGTCACATAATAATACTGGCACTCAGCATATTTTTAGAGCACAATAAAATAAAAGGGGGCATTATTTGCACATGTCTGGAACATTCTGATTGCAGGTTTAACATATCATTACTTAAATCCAAGCATCAGTAGATGAAGTGATTTATCTGGTCTTAGAACAAAAGCAGTATTCTACTGGATAGAACCCCTGCCCTATCTAGTCCAACAGGTTTGTTGGCCAATCACCTGCACAAGGAAGCCCACTAATCTCCCAGCAAATGTCTTTCAGATATTGTCTCATTGGCTTCAGGACTAAGTGTTTCAATGCTAGGATTTAAGTTGGGATGCCCTTAAACATGTTTTTTATTTTTTTAAAAAATTGCAGGGATATCTTTAAAAAAAGAAGCAAAATGAAAGTGTTCCTTACTCATTCCTACTCAATCATTCTTTCTTCACATACTACAATACATATACACCCAAGCAATTTATAAGTATTACAAATATTTTCTGACACCTTCTAAAGATTTAATTTATATCTCATCCCAGGAAAGTCTCAGTGGTATCCTTTTCTGTGGGTTGCAATGAGAAAATGCCAGAATAATTAGCCCTTGTGGAATGTTTTTCACTGCTTTCTCTTCTTGTTTTCCCTTCCTGAACATAAATGACCAAGATAATTTTTAGCCATTCTTGTTGTTTTCTTTGTGCGATTACTTGCCATGTCATCTTCCTTCTAATTCTGTCTGAAAAAGTCAAATCATGCTTCATTCACCCTGACAAAAGAGGGTTCCACTGGGTCAGTTCCTTCAAAGTTTACAATTCTTGTGACCAGAGTAGTCTGAATAAGTGGGAAACAGGGTTTCAGTTGCCTTCTGAACAAATTGCAGAAACCAGATATCTGCGAACAGTTCTGTTGAAAGGCTGGAGAGTCTGATCAAAAATGCCTCTCTGCATGTCTATATGAGTGTTTGGATCTATATCTATATTTATTATCTCTTCATCTATATCATCTGCATGTATCAATATCATCTATTTATATCTATATATTAGTGTGTGCATTTATTATGCAAATCAGCTTGATGAAAAATTAAATTTCACACTACAATTAGTTTAATAATTTGCATTGAATTATGCCATTAAAGCTGTACTAATTAAATTATAAGGTTGGGGAAAAGGGAAATCTTTTTTGTTTATTAACTTAGTACTAAATTAACATTTATTTTATTTTCTGTGTTCTACATAAATCTTTAACAAAAATCTGCTAAATATGGTAATACTTGTGTGTATGTATGTGTGCGTGCGCGTTTCATATTTGTTTGGAAAAAGATCTTCAGTAGAAATTGGGAACTATAAATATAGAAATGTTTCCACTTTTACCGTATTCTTTATGTCCAGGTTGATTTGTTCATACAGGTAGCAGCATCAGTCCAACATTGGTTGTAAATAAAAAAGTATGGCAAGTTGCATTTGATCAATACTTGGGTAGAAGGCCATAAGGAAACTCTACTAGAATAGCATAGTAGAAACTCTTCTAGAATAGCCTAGCAAATGAGGAAAAAAAAAAAAAACCTTCAGAAAAGGGAAGTTCAGCCTCACTAGGTAGATCAGACCAGGATATTAACTTCACAGGAAAGCTAAAACTGATTTTATTGGGATTGGCTTTAATAACAAAATCTTAGAAGCAGGGGTGCGATTTAATCAGTATAATAATTGATTCAGTGAGCGTGTGTGCTCCACATTTAAAAAAACTAATACTTACCTTAAGTGCAGCAATAAAGCACAGGAAAGAGTATGGGCAGGTGGGCGGGCCCACATGCTCATCGGGGTGAAACGGTTTGGAGCCAGCTAATCATCAGAACAAGGTGTTCACCCAAACTGATCTGAACCAGCAGAATTCCACTCCTGCTTACAAGTCTCCTTGTGCCTTACCTTTTCCTCCTTTTTTTATTCTAGTGAATCAGGATAGCATCTATCAGAGCCACTTCCAAAAATATCTCTTTTCTACAGACCATTTTAGCTCTTTGTCCGGTTAATGAGTCTTACCGGTCAACAGGCATAGATTTCAATACTTTTTTAACAATTGGTTAAAGAAATACTGACATTGACAGTGATGTAGACTTTCCCAGGGAGGTAACAAGACTTTAGTGCTCCTCCCCTGTTTTGGGGAGGTAAATTTTGTAACAGATCACAAATTCGGTAACAGTCTCTCCATGGAAATAAAAACAAAATGCAGAAAAATCATCATTAACTATCCAGGTACTTTGCCTTATTCCTGAAACATCATGTGTTACACTATAAAGTATAATATAAAATTAATTATTGATGAAAGTATCTTAGCATCACTTTTTTTTTTTTTAAAAAAAGATGTTTTTATTGCTGCAGTGAAATTTCAGAAGCTAATTTTAAACATCACAGGGATATATTCAGGTTTTTCAGGAAAATGCAATGATATTTTTGTTAAATTAATTCTGATTGTGCTCCCTATTTCTTCAGTAAACATTTGTAGTAAACATCCATATGCCTTTGCATTTAGGCGAATAATGAGGCCAGTACTCCTGGCTTTTCATTCTTACATAGAGGCTTGTTGCTGACTAGAATAAGAAGAGTTTTAACAGGAGAAATTTCTTCTTTCAAATGCTGTCAGTCACAATGTAATGATAACTGCTGGATTCTTTTTTACCTCATAGAACATGTTGCTCTTTGATATTTCATTAATGGAGCTTCAGATTTTTCTGAATAATAAACTTATCTCTAGAAGAGAAATTCTACAGAAATATTTGTATGTGAAAATTTGGGAGTGAAAACCTGGAGGTTTATCTGGGTTATTAGGTTTACCTGAGTGATGCAAATGAGTGTGGAGCCTTCTTGGAACAGTTGAAAGGACAACACAGTCTGAAACACAGTCTACAATCTAGAACACAGTCCTTTCAGCAGTTCCAATAAGGCTCCACACATATTTGCACTAAACAGATGACCCTGATGACACAGATAAACCTCCAGGTGACCTTAACTACTCTCTAAAAGAATGCAAATGACCAACTATCTGCAAGGAGTAAAAATCCTTCCATTCCCCACCATCCAGTTAGAGCTGAAGAAGCTTCTTGGATTAGAAGTGAAACATCTTCAAAGAAAAACCAGAAAGTCAAGTTGTCTCTTGAAAAAGCACCTTTGGGACATACCTGCATTTGTTTGAAACTATCACTCACTCACTCACTCACTCACTCACTCACTCACTCACTCACTCATTCAGTTTTACTCCTTTTTTATAAATAATCCAAGGAGATGAAGATTCTTAATATTACTTCGTCCTCCAATTTTCTCCACGCGACATATTTTTGCAGTGGGTTGGGCTAAGAGAGAGTGATTGGCCCAAAATCACCCAGCCATGTTTCATGTCTGAGGCAGGACTAGAACTTATAGTCTGGTGCCTTAATAATTGTAGCATTTAGCACAGATAGTTGTACTTATATACAAGCTAACATGAATACAACTACATGACCAATGTGGATTTTGGACAGAGAAAGATATCATGCAGTTTCCTTCATGTGCATCAGCTATGTCAGCATTCCAAGTAACAACCTCCAGAGAAAAAAGACTCCGAGAATATCATCTTCCCAAAGATCCATTTTATTAGAGGTGTCATATTGGCACATCTGGGGAAATCCAGAATCTGAGAGTTCCAGGTTTTCCCTAGCTCAAGATATTCCATTTAATAACTGCAGGACAATAACCAGTACTCAAGATATTGAAAGAAAAGTTTTGAATTATTTTAACAAATAAATATTGCTGCGAAGAAAAGACAAAATATTTGGTGATATAATGCAAATTCATATCTGAGATCTTATCCACAATTGTTTTCCTGGAAGTGATTTGGAAGCTCATATCAGAAAATATTCTTCCTCTCCATTCTGCAAATTTGGAAATTTTACTCACATCTCCAATTCCTAAATTCTTATATATCAAGCAAAAGGTATGTACTGCACAGTTTGCATTTTTTCAATTTTGACTCAGTTCAGTTTCACATGCCTCCCATTTTATTTATTTATTTGATTTGTCAATCGCTTACAAAATAATAGGTATAAGTATAAACATGAGTAAGAATACAGAAAATAGGTACGATTAAATGGGGACAATAGGAGAGGGACGGGAGGCATGATGGTGCACTTATGCATGCCCCTTACAGACCTCTTAGGAATGGAGTGAGGTCAATAGTGGAAAGTTTGAGGTTAAAGGAGTGGGGGTTTGAAGATGTAACTACAGAGTCAGGTAGTGCATTCCAGGCATTGATCACTCTGTTGCTGAAGTCATACTTTCTGCAATCAAGTTTGGAGTGGTTAACATTGAGTTTGTATCTGTTGTGTGCTCTTGTATTGTTGCGGTTGAAGCTGAAGTAGTCATTGACTGGTACGACATTGTAGCAGATAATTTTGTGTACTACGCTTAAGTCCAACCGTAGGCGGCGTAGTTCAAGATTGTCCAAACCCAAAATGTTTGATGTATCCCATTTTTATGTTTGATGTATCCCATTTTTGCATCAATGATAAAGAGCAATCTATGAAAAAGGAATGCACTGGCTAAGGATCAAAAGATGGAGCTCCAGAGATATATCTGAGAAATGTACTGTGATGTACTGTGTGACATATAATGAGACATTCCAAAGTGTGGTCCAAAGTTTGGAAGAACTATTCAACAGCTGATTATAGGATAATTGGTCAGATTAATCTAAACTAAAAGAATAAAGATTGTGGTAATTTTAATCTATCTTTTAGCAATGTGTGACTACTTCTTTCACAACCTTTAGCCTACAAATTCAAGATATGCTACACATGAGATGTAAGATTTGTCATAAACATTATTTTTGAAGAGTGCAGAGAGGTGCCCTTCTGTCAGTTTAATTTAACTTAATTCATCCTGTCTAAAATTCTCTTTTTACACAACACATTTATGCAGAAAAAAAGCTTGTCATTCAGCCGTCAAAGAAACCAAGTATTTTCAATCTGCAGTTGCATAAATTACTTACTTGAAGAAAGAGCCTTAGGGCACTACAAAATGTAAAATGGTAGACATTACTGCAATTTTTAAAGGGGAGATACCTTCTTGCTTCTCTCCACACTTCCCTAGTTTTAGCATAAACAAGGTCTCCCAGCATGCACCAAGGGAGTGAGGAAACACACAAACACAAAACCACCAACATTGAGATAATGCTTTCTCCTAATGCAAGTAGTAATATCTTTACTAGAGCTGAGCTTACTTTAAAGATGATTTAGAAGACATTCTTTATATCGTCTACAAGTACAGAACTTCTGTGCTATTCATTACAGCAGTCCAACTAATTTCATGCTTTTTTGAGAGCCTGAAAAAAGAATGCTACTACTTTGAGACATTTATTTCTTAAAGTAGTATCACCTTCTTTCCAGGCTTCCATGATAGCGTGTAAAAAAAAAACAACAGGCTGCTTGAGATGATGTGAAACTCATGTAAGATCCATACTCCTTCGAATCATTTTTGAAGTATGCAAAGCCGATGTTTAGACTCAAAGACCTTTTATAATCAATTTCCCTCTGCCCTTTGAAGATTCAGTATGTTCTATATCTTGTAATCCTGTTCACAGGAAGTTGTCTTTCCAAGAGAACTCCCCAGCATATGTATATGCAATATTAGAAACAGGTTTTCATTATTTAATGATTATTGTTCTTCACATGTTTTTCCTACAAAAATAGGCATAAAAAGTATTTAATATTCTGCTTGGAGAAGTTTATGGAAGAACTAATACTGAAGTCAGGGCTATGGGCAGGTTAGATTGTAAATGAGTACTAAATATTTTTAAATCACACAAGCACTGTATACTTTGCTTTGTTGACATCAGTTTAGCAATGAAATATGATTTCTAAATATCAAAAGGAGTCTGAGGTTGAGTCCATTCAAATCAATAATATTGATAGTATTAATATTGATCCTATTAATAGGTGGCATAAAATGCTTTTTGTAGACATACATTATACTTCCCTGTAATACACAGATTCTAGCCAAGATGGCTGTAATCGAATGGATATTAGCGTGCTCCAGTACCCTTGTAATACTTTTATCTTGATAATTGTAGTTGCTACTTTAATTGGTACTATTAGAAGCAGAAATTGGAGGTTCATTTGTGTTCAGATTATCAGAAAGAGCTTGTGATTGTCTGGAAGGCACCTAAGAAATTTCTACCACAATCTTCACTTACTAAGACAATATTAAGATGGGATGGTTTTTCTTCTTGAGAAAGTATGTAAGAAAAGAAACTCTTAGAAAAATTTGGGAAGTCAGTTCACATATCTATAATTAGAAATTCTTAAATAGTGTAAATCAAAGTAAAAAAAGATTCCTGGGTTATTTTACTCCAGCCAAGTCAATTTATCTGTGATTAGTATGTCTGAGAAAGACCAGCTGCTGCTGTTTTAGAAGACCTAATGTAGAAAATTTTGATTCTGCCCAAAGATTATAAGAGCTCATGGTGTTTCAGCTTGTCCTTTTCATACAGCTGATCACCATCAATAATTTCCTGAGATTTTGTGGAAGGATTCACTGCTCAGAATGAAGGGGCATTTTTATTCTTTCTAGAGATTCAGATCTTAGGTGAAGCAACATTTAAACACCCCCCACCTTTTCTGTAACTGGTAAGTATGTGCCATGGAATAGAAACTCAGCACACACATGTTAATGGGGTATAAAATACTGTAGTTGAGTCAGGAAAATGAGAAAAGTCTTCCACACAACCAAAGGCAGAGCCAAAAGAAACAAGGAAGATTCTAGACCGGCACAAAGGTTCACAAACTAATTTAAGGAACTAAGGACTGTATGCTGGAAGGGGGAAGGAGACCCTATGCCACACACATGTCCTTAAATAAGGAATGAAACAGGCTTTCAAATAAAAATGGACTGTGTTTGACCACCAGAACTGAAGAGAAGGGGGAAAGCAGAAAAACACAAAGATCTAGAAAATTGCAAAGTCCATAACATAGAGAAATAAAGTATAGATCTATACATTCGATATCAACTGAAATAGAAGTAATTTTAAGAAAGATAGTAATACATATACATATATGTGTATAAACTTCTGCATGCATTCACAAACAATAACAGAGTAAAAAATAAATAAAATTGGATGCAAATATAGAATTGGCATAAAGTTTAAAAATAAGAAGTAGGGTAATTACCAGCACTTTACCTTTGTATAATAAAGGAACCACTGGTTGTACAGAAGTACTGTTTCTGTGGTTTGAATTAGGTCAAGAAAACTAACAGTTTCTTTAGATTTATGGTAATAAATGAAGTTTAATAGAAGACTATTGAACAAATTGAATAAAGAGAGCAAAAGTTTCCTCATGTGTTCTTCTTTGTTCTAGAGCAGTTCAACACCAAAGAAGGATGTTCAGCACAGCAAAAAATAGGGCTCACAAGAAGAATCTTCAATATTTCCAGGGGTGGGTTTCTATTGGTTCTGTCCACCTCTGTAGAACCAGTAGCTCTGAAGAGCAGCAGACATAGAACCGGTTCTATGTCTGCTGATGTTTTTGCCCACCTGCCCACTCTGTTATATGGCACTAGGGATTTGAACTGCCGAACTGCCGACCTTTCTGATCAACAAGCTCAGCGTCTTAGCCACTGAGCCACCACGTCCATCCATGGCCATAGACAAATGCTAATGAGTGACTGAACGAAAGGGATTTTTTTTGTAATAGTGCACAGTAGCCAGTTGAAGTGGATGGTCTATGTACAAAGAAATAAAATGCAGAAGTGAATCATATCATGTTAGACAGAATAGATTCAAAAACATTACTTTTGACAGATAACAAGAAAAATAGATAGTAGCAATAGGCACTGTATAGAGTATAAAGTATAGTATATAGTATGCATATATAACAAAACAGATAGTCACTTCCTGACTGCAAATACATTGGAATGAATGCCCAAATGCAGCTTCACTAAAAATCAAACTGAACTATTAAAATAGGCAAAATCTAAGACTTTTTTAAAACTTCATTTGTGACTTGCATAAGCTGGATCATTCTCCAAAGGATCATCATTATTAAATCAAACAATTGTTTGCAAATTATGAAATCCCACCCAGTTGATCTTAACTTGCAGCTCCTCATATTTTTTCCTATAAAATATACTGAAGCATTGCTTGAATACATTTCTTTACTGCATTTGGAAATCTAGAGATTCCGCTTCAGGGCAATTGTATAATCAGACAAAATAATTTGCAGTAAGATATTGCAGGTAAGATAGGGTTTGTTAAATTGACATCTTCCTCAAACTTCTGCCTCTTATAAATATCCTTAGGATAAGCTCCCAAATGCCAGATTTAATGCTTGGGTGGGCATAAATCTGCAGGGAACTATGAGATTGTATTATACAGAGGTCTGAATGTTGTTATTACCTTCCTGTGATCCTGGAGAGTGATTTCAGCTAGTATTTAACAATATCTGGTTCTTGAATATTGATAGAACTTTATAAAACTCTGAAGTGTCTAACATCCAGTCTGGCAATATGCCAAAAGTCATTGCAAGGCTAGCTTCATTGACAGAACTCCAAATGATAAATTTCAATGGGGAAAAATGCATTGACTTATTCACTTTATGGCCAGTTGTCTGCACTGCAAGTTCTACAGGTTTACTACAAGTAAAAAGTGTTGTTGATTTTTTTGTAAGCATGTTCTGGGCTTTTGTTGAAGCAATTGCCCTCTGAATCAATGTCTTTTATTTAAGGCAGGAAAATGATTGCTTAAAATATAACTCCCAAAGTTGCTATCAGTATTTAGGTTTTTTTTATCACATGGTCCCATTTACAGGGACATTGATTTTGGCATGCAAAAGACAAGGGGTGGGAGATCCAGATATATGATGCAGTGAGAAAAGAAAAGAACATCTCAAATGAATATTCTCCCTTTGGGCCTTTCAGACAGATACAATGTATACAAGCAATCATTTAAACATCTTTATTTGTAGGCAAAGAAAAAGAGCAGATAGTTTTCTTACATTTCCCTGGGGAGCGAAGAATTTCCCAATCCTTCTTTGGGGAGGAAATGCACTTACAAAATATAATGACCCAGGCACATCCACCCACACCCCTGTTCCTACAAAGAGTAGCAGCAAAAATAGTATAATGAAAAAGTATAGGAAAGGATAAAAACATACCAGTAATGGAAGAAAGAATTGTGAAGATGCAAGAGTTTGCAGAAATTATTAAATTGACATGTTTACTTTTATAAAAGACTAGAAACATTTATGGACTTTTTACTGAAAATGGATCAAATGAACTTGTGATTTTGGGATTCACTGATTAAAAAAGTTATATATGGGATGAAGGGAACTAAGATATGTAATTGGGAACAGTGGAGATGACCACCATCATGACTATAACTATTGCAAAGTTTCTTCTCCTTTTTCCATTTTGTCTTTCTTTTTTCTTTGTTTTTTGCTATCCTTCATTTTTCTTCTTTTATTCCTTTATATTTCTTTCCATTTTTCTGTTTAAGTTTCTGTAGCTTTTTTTTTTTAACACATGTAAAGTTCTGTTTTAGCATTCTGTTTCAATTATATCAATTCAATTATATATATTTCCCCAATTATATAATGGGGAAAAAATAAGCTCATTCTACTTGAAAATTACCAAAATACAGACCCATACAAGGCAAATGTTTTCAAATCAATTTTGCCAAGTTAAGCAATACATATTACTATGCTTGTTACCCCAATGCTAGGCAAAGATTTATCCAATTTTATGTGTACATGCTTTGCTCATAGCTATACCTGGGGTTCTTTCTTGTTTCAACCCTTCAGAATCTGGATTTAAATGCACCTTAGATTGATCTGAGGATTTTTGCCCCGAGAAACTTTTTTTTAGGTGTAGTCAGTCATCAGGATGGACATCAGCATATATTTGCTAGTCTACAGGTAGCAAAGAATAATTGATTATCAGTGTTTGCCTTTTGTGCCCAGGAGTTGGGTTGAACAGAGTTCTGTCAATCAATCAGTGTTTGATTGCTGGCCAGTAATTGAGTTACTTCACCTTATCACCTCATATAAGAGCCCAAACACACATCTTTTTCCTTCTTCACAAAAATAGAAAATAGTAAATTGCTATCATTTCCTTGTGGCCTATGCTTGCCGTGATTGTCAATAGCTGTTGCTTTCCAAACCCTTAATCCTGATGTGGGGTGGGGTCAGCAATTCTTCATTTTGGATCCTTTATCAAATCATGGAAAACTCCTAAACTGGACTCTTTGCAAAACCCACAGTGCTACTGAAAAAAAGCCAATTTCCAATCACTTCCTATAAAATTTGTTGAAAAACGTCAGCATGCTGCCACAATAGGATTTCAGGAACTGGAAAGTAGGATAAGCCATGAATTTTGTCAGAGCAGGGCCAATATTAACCATCTCAAAACATTATTTCCAGAGGTGGTATTCATTTCCAGAGGTGGTATTCAGCAGGTTTGAGTAGTTCAGAGAACTGGCAAATAACACTTCTGACTGGCCCCACCCTGATCTGTTCTCTGCCTCCTGAGTCCCAGCTGATTGGCTGGGTCTTCTTTCGTTGCCCTGCACAGGAGAATGGAGCTGGAAATCAGGTTAGTGGGGTGGTGAGGGAATGGGATTTTACAGTACCCTTCCCCTGGAGTGGGGTGGAAATGGAGGTTTTATAGTATCCGTCCCCTGTCATGCCCACCAAACCACACCCACCAAGCCACACAACGCCCTCCAAGCCACACAACACCCTCCAAGCCACACCCACAGAACCAGTAGTAAAAAAAATTGAATCCCACCACTGGTCATTTGCTTACCAACTTACAATGCTACTGGCACACACTTTGCTCACATCGGATGTGAATAACAATGACTTTACCTTGCCTCATGACCAGGTTTGCTTCTTTGTGTAAAAGATCTCATCCTGTGAGAGTTGTCATAGAATCAGTTTTTTTTTAAAAAAAAGGAAATTTGACTTGCAAAAAAGAAAAGACAGGTGGATACCAGCGCTTTGGCATAAAAGATCATGAAGCTTTGCATAAAGTAAGAAAAAGTTGCCAGAAGGTTGTTTCTATACATAAACTGGGCTCTTGAAAAATAGCATTTACTCAAATTCTTTCATTAGGGCTTCCTAATTTTCCTCAACAGATACGTACTTATCAATCATTCTTATTCTTTTGAACTTACCTAGAACTGCCTGTTGGGTGAAATCTCACAATTATTATTAGAATATGATAAGCGTGTAAATCAGCAGATTGATATTGGGAAAGTAAGTGCTTTTTATGACAAGATCTTTGTCCTATAAAAATTCCTCCTACTTTCCTTCTAATTCTCCAAGTACCTCCCATATTTAAAATGATTTTAAAGTAAAGTTAATGATAAATGATTTTGCTAGCAGAAATAACTTTGCAAAGTGCAAAAAAGAAAAAAAGGAAAGGAAAGAAGAAAAAAAAAAACAATCCATGAATTGAACCATTATCATGTCTTCATTGAGCCATCTATATAATTTCTCCCTTTTCCCCTCTGTACTATCTCTTGCACTATTTTGTTTTGCTTTGGATCAGGCATTATGACTCTTTTAAAACAGGATGGAGAGAAAAATAGACATCAACGTTTGATTATTATTAGTGGATTTGGAATATGCTTTAAAAAACAGCTCTAACTCTGCTGATAATATTAGAGATTATATTTGTGGCCTTTTGCTTTCATCTACCTTTGTATTTTTCAAATAATGGAGAGACATTGACACTTGAGCGGTTCCTCCCATACAACATACATATACCGTACCAGCAACCTTGAATTCTAGGCCATCCCTTTCTCCTACCAACCATGCATTTATCTTTTGCTCTTCTTCTCCTCCAGATACGCTATCTGTGACTGGTCTATTTACAGCATTCCAAAGACACTGGAGCCACATCAGCTTGCAGGACAGGAAAAGTAGAGCAAGTCGTAACATCAGATTAGGAGAATTCTCACAGGTCAGAATATTGGGAATCTGTCAAAATAAGGTTTCAGGTTATGGGTGTGAAGAAGGCAGGTGGCAGGAACCTTGACGCCATCCATATCAAATTAGTTCATTTAGCCTTCTGGCAGAATGCTTCCTCTGAAAGCTAAAATGCTCACTCTGAAAATGTAGGCTTAGCATTGATACAACTCTGCAGAATTCCTCTAGAGCATTACGTTACAATAGCCAAGGCTCAATAATCAGTGGTGGGATTCAATTTTTTTACTACTGGTTCTGTGGGTGTAGCTTAGTGGGTGTGGCAGGGGAAAGATACTGTAAAATCTCCAGTCAGAGGTGGTATTTGCCAGTTCTCTGAACTACTCAAAATTTCTGCTACCAGTTCTCCAGAACTGGTTAGAACCTGCTGAATACCACAGTAATATTATTTAAGCATTGCAATATCTATGTAGCTATAGAACTCTTCTTATATTAATTACTCAAGGCTTTACCTTCAGCCTTTTTAAATACTCTCTGTTGCCTCTACTTTGCCTACAAGATCATAGTTTTGCTCTACAGCCAGGCACCATTGCTTAGGTGGGCAACACCTTTCAATGAGCAACACTGGCACAATCTTTCAAGATATATTTTAAAAAACTGATTTTTGATGCCTCAAAAAATTTTCTATACTCGTTCTATGTGGCATAACCATTCCTATCAGAGTGGTATTCAGCAGGTTCTGACCAGTTCTGGAGAATGGTAGAGGAAATTTCGAGTAGTTTGGACAACCGGCAAATACCACCTCTGTCTGGCCCCACTCCCATCTATTCTCTGCCTCCTAAGTCCCAGCTGATTGGCTGAGTCTTCTTTTGTTGCCCTGCACAGGACAATGGAGCTGGAAAGCAGATTAGTGGGGTGGGGAGAGAACGGAGATTTTACAGTATCCTTCCCCTGCCATGCCCACTAAGCCATGCCCACCAAGCCACACCATGCCCACCAAGCCATGCCCAGAGAACCAGTAGTAAAATTTTTTGAATCCCACCACTGACACCTATGTATGAGTAACAAAACTTTCAGACTGAATTAAATACTAGCTACTTAACAGGCAATTTTATAATATCAGCTCAGAAATAAGTACCAATTAATCTACATCTAGCCCATTTCAACTTTTCAGCCTGTGATTAGATCATCCTAAATCTGTCCCAATTTATGCATCATTCTACAATTTAAACCAGATAAAATTAAACTGACATTAATTTAGAATTTTCCCCTAAAACACACATTTTGGGCAGACTTCAAAACTACACAATTTGAACAGACCTTTCAAGTATATACCCTGTTTCTCCAACAATACCACCTCCCCCAATAAGAAGTCCCAGCATGTTTTATAGGCATGAAATGAAAATAAGCCCCTCCCCTCAAATTAAGGCCTATATTAAAACAGGCAAAATGGGGGGAATGGTGGGGGGGCTTGCCATTAGGAAGTACTTTTGTCGCACAGCCAGATATGATGCTGCCTGCATTGACCCCGATACGAAGTGCCCCACCAATACCGAGGTCAACATCCAAGCCGTCGCTGCCCTCCCGAAGATGCAAGGGGGGGGGAATTAAGTCACCCCTGAAAAGACGGCCTAGCCATTTTTTCGGGGCTCAAAAAAAATAAGACCTGGCCTTATTATATGAGAAACACGGTATAATGTATATTTGGTTTTTCACATTATGTATTTTTAATGGGATTTTATTTTATATATGCATTTCTGTATGCTGTTTCTGACTTTATTTTAAAATTTAGAAAAGTAAAACATCCCATAGGATAGGATAATCCCCACAGTTGAAAGTGTGAATTGCACTGGTTCACTTAAAAATGTGGGCAGAGAAAAATTCTCTGACAACCATATATGGTAGGATAGATAGAAAAAATTGCAACCAAAAATACCCTAGTTTTCTTAAAAAAAATGGATAGTGATAGAGAAGGAAAAAACATATTTCTAATATAATAGTACAAGTGAAATTTGGCTTTGCTCACTCAAAGTCATCTAGAAAATCTGTTTCAACTGAAATTCTTCCCTATGTTTGCTAATGACAGTTGCTAAATGCCCCCTATTTTACATGTACTCATAGTTGTGAATAATTCGCCTGTAAAATTAACTTAACTAAGTAAATAAAATATTTTCAGAATCAGAGGAATAGCATATAACTTTGAAACCCTTGTGTGCCATCATAGTTTGATTTTGGTTGACACTTTTTAATTCCATAAATATTGTTCCATCTACATTTTTAAAATAGGCATACAGGAATTCATTGTTTAGTTATTTAGTAGACTGTTGCTGATACCATGGGGCTTTTATAACACTGTCATCATTAGATGGTGCTGTTATTCAGCTGATACATACATACATACATACACACAAACACATACATATACATACATACTAACTATATATATATATATATAGTTAGTATGTATATACATAGTATGTATGTATATATATAAAACATATATATATGTTTTCTTAAGTTTTCGCGGGTACTTACATGTATGGCATTCAGCTTTGCTCAGGTATTTTCCCACGTGATAGTAGTTGTGCTTTTAAAGTTGTAGTGACATTTCAGCAGAATCTCATCTGCCATCGATGAGATTCTGCTGAAACGTCGCTACAACTTTAAAAGCACAACTACTATGACGTGGGAAAATACCCGAGCAAAGCCGAATGCCATACACACACACACACAGGAATTATAACCTTAATCACTCCTGATAGTAACTATGTTTGTAATTTTTAAGACATCATCTGAAGGAATATGCTGAAGCTCTTTTGCAAAAACAACGTTTTATCAATATCTAAATGGGCGAACCCTTATGCAGATAAATGAATGTTATGATTACATAAATATGGTTGGAGTTATCATAAACTACCTAGTTCCAAATAGAATAAGATCAAATTTAACTTTCCTTCTAATAACTTCAACAGCAAGCTTAATGGTATAAACATGGGATGCGATGATGTCATAATGCAAATCCTATCCTTATATACCCATGTTTCAACATTTGATGCAGGTATATGACATCTCATGACATCCATGCATCCTTACCAGCAAAATCTAAGTATATATTGTTGTTTTTAATAAAGACAAGGAAATGAATTTTTGAATACAAGCAGAATCAAGCGTCTGCCAAGAAAACAAAAAGGAGAAATAATAGCTTCTTTCTTTCTCATGAGCAAGTTCAAAATAGCATCCTTTACATAATTGTTTTTAAATAAAAGTAATAAGGGGAGACTTTAAATTACTATAGTAAAGGCTGGGCAAATGCCTGGAGAGCATTGTTAATCATTGGTGGAAAGATATTTAACAATGCCTTTTTAATAGTTATTTTGGCAATACTTACTGGAGTCTTTTGACAGTTACTCATCACAAGATTGATGTTCTTCAAGACCAATCTTCTGATTTGGAAATTCTTTCAACAACATCAGAGAAACCAACCCTAACCCTAATTTGAATCTTAGTTCCTACTCTTTATCATTAGCCATGTTGCTCAAATGGGATGGGAGCTTAAGTTCAAAATCCATACAATTATTTCCCTGAAAGTACATTAGGTTAAGTAATATTAGCCTAAAATCCCATATCATGTCTAAGTTTAGATACGAGGTTAAGAATTATAAGAATGAAAAACAAAAGGGAATGCCAAAAATATAGATGAGCGATAAATATGGAATCATTTGGCAAAAATTGTAATGGCCAATGTGGAAATGTTTTTCTTTCCTTTTCCCAGGTGCTGCCAAATACCACACTATTCTCTGCCATAGTTTTGTACCCATAGTGACAAAGACTGATAGGAGAATTAGAAGGAAAGGACATTTAAGCACATAGAGGGTACCCTAAAGCTATAAGAGGTAAACTTTTAATTCTTTAATTTGGATGGAAATGACACCTCAGTTAACCCAGGAGCAAAACTTGTCATGATGGATGTGAGTTGTTACCAAGCTGTGTTACAGGCACAAGAGTAAGCAGTTGGAGGTTTTGTGCTTGTAATGCACAATAGAAAACTCCCTAGTACAAGGGTTTTCATACATTACCAAAATTATTGCTTTCGTGGAATAGATGCATTAGAAATATGCACAATATTTCTTAAAAGTCATTCATATTGGGGAAAAACCACTGGAACAATAATATTTCTGTCCCTATCTCCATAACCATCTGTAGTTATCCCTTAATAATAATTATATTAATAATGATTAAAATACACATAACAGATGCACAGTCTACCTTATCTAACTGGAAGCATTCAAATTATTTTATTCTTCTTCAATTCAAGACAAATTCCTTGTGTGTCCAATCACACTTGGCTAATAAAAAATTCTATTCTATTCTATTCTATAAAAATATTTTATAATTGTTGCCTATTTGAATTGCATATGTGTTTTAAACTTGAACTAGAGGTCAAAAACTAATTAAAATTGTGGTTTCTATTTCCCTCACCAGAGAAATCTATGAAACAATATTGGAACAGAAAAGCAAGATTTTTTTTTACACAATATGCTGAATTTCTGCCCTGCAACAGAAATGTGTGATGTTTCTCCTACTTGACATCACAACCCCCTTCCAGAAAGAATCAAAACTTTAAGAGTGGCATGTTAGGAAAAATCATACTTAGCCTATGGCTTTCATTGAGAACTTTGAGCCATGTACTGTGAATGCTTTTGATTACCTAAAACAACTGAAGGAAAACTAGTCGTCAGCTAAAGGATCTAATGATAATAATATTATCTTGCAGTCTATCACCCTAAGCTAAGCATGAAAAACACTGTTAACATTTTCTGACCAGGAAATTATTGAATGAATGAAGAGGGGATAACACATCACATTTCACAGCTATGGGAATCAATATATTCCATTCTTCCTGTAGAAAATTATGTTTAAATAAATCCCAATTTAAATAAAGGTTATATAAACTATGACAATAACTATTTGTTTCATCTATGACATCAGCTTTCAACTTAGTTCTAGTTCTAGTTTGTGTTCTAATTAGTGTGCTAATTGTATTAGAACAGAATATTAGTTCAGTATGACCAGATAATGAGAGCTAGATGGTCTCCAATGCATCACTTGAGGTTGCTGCTTTCCAAATTATTCAATAAAGCCTTTCCAAGTTAATTTCCTGAGATGTCGTTGAGTCGTTTACATGAACAAAATTGTCAAAATCATTTGGGAAAATGGCTCTTTGGTAAGTTCTGCAGTTCTTACTGATTGTCTTACTATTGCTCAGTATATTGCTTCTATTTAAAACTTGCCTTAGGACTTTCTGGTTCAAAAGTTTATCCTGTATTAAAGAAAACATTGAAAAAATACCCAATTGATTTTATCTTTAACTTTGCATGCTACATATTTTTCAGTTACTATGATTGCAATAATACCCAAAATTAGACAACATATATGAGATTTTTAATTAGGATCTCCTATAGTTTTGTTTTACTCATTCAGTAGGACTTTTCCCAGTCCAACCTAGTTATTAACTGTGCAGATCAAAGTGGAAGGAAATAACACCACTATGGGGGATTTTGCCATTTCTATATCACAGTGGGGTTCTCTTTTGAATAGAGGGTATATTGTTTTGCAAAGGTGGCAATTGATACAGAAAAGCATGACAGTGGACTCTTTTATACTTTTTACTATACAGTATATAGTAATATTGTTTACAACAGGTATCTACAACAGGTATGCACAACACAATACTGGTGTTCAGACAGATTTCTTCCTCAGTCTCCCTCTCATAGACTATCACCTTCCATCTCTCCAATCTATATCCCTTCTCCATGTTTCTGGACTTGACAAGACAGATAGTAAAAAGAAAGGAGTGGGCTGGAATTTACTGAAGTGTGCTCAGAGTGGCTTGATCTCCTACTGAAATTGCTCTTGCAGAGAACCTCATGCTTCTCTGTTGAGGAAGAACCTCTCTCAAAGTCTTCTGCCTGGTCCTTCCCCAGAGACCAGGAACTCACTCCACTTTTCCACTCTTGGATCCACACCCAGTTAGATCCCTCCCTCATGTTCCTGTTTTTTGAATGGAATCCTCATCCTCTGGGGTCTTCACTCCCCTTTTTCAAAAAGGAGCCACCACTAGACCTTTCTTCCCCCTGCTCAACCAGGAACCAACAGTAATCATGCCAGGTTACTAAAATCACATGCCACAATGAACAACAACATTTCCTTAACTGAAGCAAAAAATATATTTACTATTTCAACTCCCAACTACTTTCAAACATTTGGAGGACAAACTGTCTAGAGTATGGATGTTCAAACTTTGGGCTTGCTTGGCCTGCACTGAGTGGGGAGGAATTGTCTTGGGCCACATATAAGATAAATAATACAGTTTTATAATATAAAATCATACAATAATGTTAAAAATTTATGAACTTGTGGGACTGCATTAACAGTTGTCCAGGATCAGATGCAGCCCATGGGCCATTGATTAGACTATGCCTGGTCTAGAGGGTCCTACATTTTCCTAGAGAGATAAACTCCACAAATGTCTCTTAGGAAAGGTAGCACAGAGCAGCTTTCTCCCAGGCCTTGTGGCCTGTAGTTAAGACCACTTGTCAACTATTTAATAAAAAAAAGTATAGGCATAGCTGTCTAAAAAACAGAAAACAAATAACACAGTACATGAAGAAGTAAACTCTCTCAAAAACATGAATGTAAATATATCATCAAGAATCTAAATGAATCTTTATTGAGTACTCATGTGTCTGAACAAGTACCAGATCTTCCTATGTTTTCTGTTCCCTCAATGTGGGCAAGATCCCTTCTAAAGATCAGAGGACATTGTCATTTTCACCATTTTCAGGAAGAAGAAGAAGGAAGAAGAAGAAGAAGAAGAAGAAGAAGAAGAAGAAGAAGAAGAAGAAGAAGAAGAAGAAGAAGAAGAAGAAGAAGAAGAAGAAGAAGAAGAAGAAGAAGAAGAAGAAGAAGAAGAAGAAGAAGAAGTGTTCACTGAAATTTAAATGAATTATTTGGTGTTTCACAAGTAAGAGAACAAAAATTTTAAACCAAGCAGCATTAGTAAATGTAGATTGCAGGTTGCCTAAAAGGCTGCCTAGATTACCTGCTGACATTCTTGTGCTAAGGTGTTTTATTTATTGATGAGATGGCAGAAATCTGCATTTAAAGTGATTTTACCGATTTAGTTACACAATAAAAATGAAAGCAACTTATATCAGTTTTTCCTATTTTAGGTACACCATTAAAATGAAAGTGACTTACATCAGTTTTGTTCTTTAGTAAAATTAAGAATCTTGTATTGGTATGTCTATGGATTTTCAGTCATCCAGGTCATGGTTGTCCCAAAGGTGCTTTTTTTCAAGAGGCAACTAGACTTCCTGATTTTTCTTTTTGAAAATGTTTCAACATCTCTGATGAGAAGCAAAATGTCTTCAAAGAAAAACCAGAAAGTCCAATTGCCTCTTGAAAAAAGCATCTTTGGGATTTGGATTTGTATGCACATTCACTAGTATAAGGATGAAACAATTTTAAGAAGCTGGTGGTAACAATTAACAATTTGGGGGAAAGCCAAGAACCACAATTGGTGGAGCAATGATATAAAGTGGATAAGGCAGGATTTTCTGTTTGTCTGTTTGTTTCTATTCTAAGGAGTGAGTGAAATTAATGCTGCTTTAATGCATTTATTCATAAATGCTCTAAAGCCAGAAATAAGCAGCAAGATAGCACAGCTTATGTAAGATATTGAATTTCAATTTATTGAAAACCAGCATACTTGGAATACTTGGAATAATCATGGCAATTATAAAGTTTGGCGCCATCTTCTAGTGGGTTTATCAATCACTATTACCACTACCTCTAGATTCTCAGCTTAGCATAAGAGCCGATAGGAGTAAATTTTGAAAGCAAGGATTTCAGAAATGAGCCCATCAACTTCTGGCACATATCTGTCTTCTCTTTCATCACTCTCTTTTAAGAATGCTTGAAAATGGGGAAATTGAAAGGAATAAGAAGGAACATAAAGAATGATTGGTGATCACAGGGTCTGTGAGCTTACCCTATAGGTATTATTCTGAAGCTCTTTATCTCACTACAAAAATGGTTGGTAATCCTACAAACCTTGTTAGAAATAAAGCACCAGAATAGAACGTTTTTTTTCTTCAGTGGAATTGACCTGTCACCCTTCCCATTCTCCTATGTTATCTGCAGGTTAGGAAAATTAATGTAGATTATTTTCTAAGTGCATTTGGTAACCACTTTCAGATCTATCCCATTCATATGTACAGGATGCTAAAAGTCATTTGTTATTTTATATAAGTTAATTTAACAAACTTCATATGTTTCTGCATATTTGTTTTATTTTAAATATGGTTGTATCACCTCTTCGGGCAAAAGAAACTCAAGATGGTTTACAAACATACAAGTACATTGTCCTACTCTGGTAAAACAATTACTTAAAATTATAATTTAAAGGAATTTATATACTTTATAGTAACTCTAAAACACCCCATGTGAGAGTGAAACAACTAAAAACAATTGTAAGAGCAATAATATTTATGATTAAGATTATGATTTTAAAAAATTCCTACATTTCAAATTTCCCTTATCAGATTAATTAGCAGTATCTTCTGATAAAATATTTATTGAGAAGGTTAGAGGTAGATTTTTTTTAATAATGGAGGGAGTGTTTGTATTCTCAAATCAATTGTTCCATAAACTTTCACCACCGCATTTTCAATGCTTTATAATGTTTTCCTAGAAACTGAAATTCAGATTAATTTTCTAAGTATTTATTTCCTTGTGTTTAGCATTCAAATAAAACTGATTTGAAATAAATCAGATGGCATGCATATCGAAAGAAGAAATGAAATGAAACTCTGTGCACAGATATATAGGGGGCATGAATAAGCGCACCAAAGTGCCTACAGTCCCTGTCCTATTGTTTCCTTTCTTTTTTTCCCCTTATATGTATCCATGTATTCATAACTATGTTTTTATTTATACCTATTATCTTGTAAGCAATTGACAAAAATAAAATAAATAAATAAAATATAAAAACTGAAACTATTTCAATCAGTGGGAAACTTTGTCGCTATTGGAAATAGTGTGTCATATGACAATTTTATATGTGGAATATTACAAAATTGGAATATTAGAGGACCATCTTGTCTTCTTTGGGCTTCTTTTCAATAGCTGATGTTCAGTTTTGCAGCATTCGGCCATACATAAGAATAATTTCTCTCAAATATAAAATGCTACAGCCCTGAAGTTGTATTCAGCAATATTGCTACCAGCTTAATATAAAAAGCTTGTGAGAAAACATAGACAGTGGCTATTATATTCGGAAGAAAGAATCAGGCATATTCTGTTCATCACAATTACAGAATCTTTAATGGCCACAAAGGTGGCTGGGGAGGAAAAATTGTGACAGCTTTAGCAGACTCTAAGCTTTACTCTGTGGGATTTGATCAGGATTGACAGAAGGCAAAGTGTCACCAATAGAATTGGAAACAGATGTTTGGCATAATCTTCCATATTAAATAGATCAACTTTATAAAATTGGGTGAAATCTCCATCAACATATAAGTCCTTTACTTATTATTTTGGCATCTTAAAACTATGTTGACTTGACGAGAACCCATTAAATAATAATAGAATTCAATGGGTTTGCCAAACCCTTAACGACACAGGATTGGACAAATTACAAAATAATGCATAGAATAAGCTAAAGCAGGAGTCAGCAACCCGTGGCTCTGGAGCCACATGTGGCTCTTTCATCCTTCTGCTGTGGCTCCCTGTCACCAATTGTCTCCACAATTGATAGGGCTTTTGGTTAGGACAGGTAGAGGAAAAAAGATGCCATGCTAGGAGGAGATTCTATGGTGGGGGAACCGGACTTCTGGTTGGCAGAGGAAAAAGGACACTGTGCTAGGGGGAGACTATGGCGGGGAAACCGGAGTCTGGTTGGCTCCAGAATTGAACCCGGGGCTTCCAGTTAGGAACTTTGTGGTTCTTTGAGTGTTAAGGTTGCTGATCCCTGAGCTAAAGGATACAGCTCTAACATGTTTAATTCACTTTCATTGAGGAACAGGTGAACTAAGGAGCATGATACTGTAGGAGAAGGGGAAGGAATTAAGTGATATTGGATTTGCAAGTAATTTTGACATAGTAACATCTCTGCAGGACTTTTGATACTATCATCTTGTACAATGAAAATGTCCTTTGAATGCATCCTCGTGTGATGAGGATAGTCAGTTATTCCCAATGGCATGACAAACACCAGTTGTCATGCTATAAGAGTGTTCAATCAATATATTTGATTAATGTTCAGCATTCATTCCTGTCATGAGACCAGAGGTGACCATGCCAACAGAAAGTAGAGCAAAGAGAGGAAAAAAGTAGGCAGCTCTAGAGAGACAAGCAGCCTTTTGCATCCCACATCCAATACCTGTTTCCAAGTTTATTATAAACTACAGTATACTACAAATTGCTTACTTGAGAAGAAGACAATCATGAGGCAACAGGCAATAGACAATAATTTAACAGACTTCCCTGGAGATTATCTTCTGACTGAGTTCCAATTTGTATTTCTCAGACATATGATACCCGATTGTAACTGGATTCTGATAGACCTTATGTTTAGGGCATAGATTGAGACGAAACTATTTTTGTAACTTACATTCCTGGCAAATATCTGGACTTATACAATCTCTGGGATGGTTTAGCATGTACCTAGTCCTGGAGCTATGACAAACTTGTTTTCCTGCCTTTTCTTTTCCAGTTCTTTTATTAAGGTAATTGTTTTTTCTTTCGCACTGATTATGTCTTCACTTTCCTCCACCCTTTAGGCCTTTTCTTGTTTTTATAGTTCTTTACTCCCTTTCTTGATGTTGTCCAACATTTTTTTCATGATAACTGCTTCACCCTTCTTCTTGCTTATTCATTCTTCTTACTATTGTTCTTTGTGACATCTTACAGAAGCCTTTAAATAGTCTAGGATTATATAATAACTCTCTTGATCTGACAACCACAAAAGTACAAAGCTAGGGCATGTGATGATGATGTCAACCCTGGACATGTGAGCCATGTTCCCAGAAGCCCATTCCACATCCAACGGCAGATGGAAAGGTGATAAGTTATGAGATAGCCTCCAAAGATTATTGTCCTTTCTTTCTCTTTTTCCATACCTTTATGCATCATGTATCCAATTGTCAGAGTGCCAGGCTTCTAGAAATTCCCTAGCAATTTTGGACTTGACTTGGTCTAGGATGGTCACAGTTTCCCAGTTAAATCTATGATTAAGTTTGTCCATATGCTGTGACAAATTAGCCATCATCAGACACATATACATAAACAATATTTACATACTATGCAAAAGAGACAATCAGCAAGCCAAAAAGGAAACAAAAAAGACCAAAACACCTTCCCATCAGCAATCAGTACCCAGATGAACATAGATTAACTCAAAGAAACCTCCAAACAAGCCAACAATAAACAGCTCAAGTAAAGAACATCTAAGATCACCCCTAGTAACACTGACAGGGCTAGAATATAAACTGAGAGAAAACCCCACTCCTTACTAGCACTAATGATGCTACCTAGTTTGGGTAATGAAACTTCTGCAAAGAAATAACCAAGCTCATAGAGCACCAAGGTCCCTCACCATCAGTTATGTCTATTACGTGAAACCTGTACTAAACATTTAATCTCCAGACACTGCTGTTTCTGTGACAGAAGAAATTAGTTAAACAGGTGGCATCACAATTTTGTATTTACAGATTCCATGAATTTTATTACTTTTCCATAAACTACAGCAGAACACTTGCTTGTGACAACTTTGACAATTTTCAACTTCTCTTTTAAAAATAATGATTGATGAAGGGAATGAATGTGATGAGTTGTAATGTATTCTTTCATTTTCCTCACATAGTTACAGGGGCCATATTTGCATTAACTGTCTGCTCCAGAAAATGGAGAAACAAATCCTCTAATTTGAGAGCTGTCAAAACAATAATTTGTTGAAGAGAAAATACTTTTGGCATGTTTCATTAATAGTTTTAGCTGATAGCCCCTCCCTATTCCTTTCTAGCCTGTCTTCTTTTAAGATGATTTTACAATTGGACCTTGAATTTTCAATTTTATTTTTTACTCATAATAACAATTAGAATCACAAAAATGCTACAGTTTACCAATAATATAATTCCAAGACTATTAAGACAGATAAATAGATAAAAAGAGCCAAAGGTCATCTGCATGGACAGAAATTTTACATTTTTAATAAAATTTATTATGTGGTGTTTCTGTAGAAATCCATGTCTTTAATGTTTTTTTTTTTTTCTAAATGAGGAAACTCCATTACCAAAGAGTAGATTTTTGGTGTAAGTTCATATTGCTTTCTCTCAGTTTCTCTAATATTAAAGTTTTCCAATCTTTTAAGCCTTTAGATAGTCTAACCATTTTTTTTTGCAATTCTTTCTGTCAACCCAAATAGGTCACTCTGCTTAAATAGCCTTGACTAAGCATAATAATCTAAGCAATACTGGAGCTGGTTGGTATTTAAATAGGAGACCATGAGAAAAAAAACCCAATTGCTATGGGCTACATGGAGAAATTAAAGAAATATCTTGGCAATAGGCCAACAGACAAACTGTTTTCATATTATTGCCAGAAAAACTAGGCAAATGTACCAATAAAAACAGTAAAAGTCAAGTTTGATTTGAGGAAGCTTTTATCTTTTCTACTTTCTGGCTTAGAACAATGTCTAAGCCAGGAAACATAATAAAACACAACTAAAAATATTACTGAGCACTGGGGGAAAAAGTTAAAGCAAGAGTTAAGCAGTCAAAATTAATCTCCTGTCAAAATGAAGACATCTCAAAGAGGCGAAGAACAGACATTACAGAAGGAACCAGAAATATCTCTTGGGACAGATAACACCAGAATGTGAACTCAGCTTTAGAAATTTTCTTATGTGCTGCTCTCAAACATTTCCTAGATAAAAGTGAGAGGCATGAAGAACTTTCCCAGCCAATCTCAAAGATGAGCCACAGGATCAAGGAGGAAGAACTTTGTTTTAGGGCTTCTGGCAGCTACTGTCTGAATGATATAGCCAATCTAATCATAAGGCAGAATAAGGCAACTACCTAATGCAACAGATGTTGACATAGATAGCAGCAAGGTTTTTGAGGACAGGTTTGTTTGTATCATGCCATTAATCCACTGACTTGATGTGCCAAGAACTATTCTGTCATAAGTAAGATGGAGAGAATGCCATCTTGCCCCCTGCTTATCTGTAAAAACGATAACCAACACCTTGATTTGAACTTGGAAAAGCATCACTATCCAGTAAATCTAAAGCTTCAAAGAGTAAGATATTCTAAAGTAAGAAGAGGTTAGGAAATGCTCGTGATTCTACTACAGCAACTTTTTCTATCGCTGATGAAATATTCTGGGAACTTGCATGAAGAATTTAAAATTTAACTGCAGTTTGTCTTTTAATAAAATTAATAAAAATATGAGCATTTTGGATTGTGTAGACTTCCGGTGGAAAGGCAAGGACGGTTAGAGGGGCAGAAATCCGCTCGTGATTCTAGCCTCTCTTTTCTTGAGTTTGGTGCGATCTTTCGGGGTGCTCGAGTCTTGGAGAGACTCGTGCCGGTGTGGGGAACCTCGGGCTGCAGTGTGGGGAAAGCAACCCCCTGTAACGAAGAGGAAGCCCTCCAGAGCCCAACGATCAAGAACAGCCTCCTAACAATG
Source organism: Pseudonaja textilis (assembly GCF_049901715.1). Taxonomy (NCBI): domain Eukaryota; kingdom Metazoa; phylum Chordata; class Lepidosauria; order Squamata; family Elapidae; genus Pseudonaja; species Pseudonaja textilis. The sequence goes on along the minus strand of NC_141992.1, from coordinate 148,358,701 downwards.
GAGGTTCAAGTCCGGACTGCCACCGATGGGAAGAAAAAGTGAGTGAAAGTTTGCAAGCTCGGGGGAAAGAGAGTCGTGGCAGAGAAGATATTTGTTTGACAATAGACTGATTCCAGGCTGTTAAATACTGTGTGAATGCCAGCTGTGAGCTCCAAGACGAAGCGGCCACAAAAGAATTGGTTTAGTGAATGTGAAAGAGCTTGGCAGGCAGAAGAGAGTCGGAAATAAAAAGAAGTAAAGAGAATTTTGGAAGTCTGAAGACTCTATTATCACTAACATTTGGATTGAAGCTATTAAATTGGATCCAGAAGCAGAACGAAGCCGATTGGGGGAAAGACAGAGCAACTCCATAGGCAGCACCCAGAACGCTGAAACGAGTGGGAATATTGCTTACTGGCAGCTGTTACTCAGCAAATCTTCATTTGCCATTTCCGGTGTGCTAGAAGTGGAAGCTTCCAAAGTGAAAAGCGGAAACAAAAACTCTTGTCTTTGGAATTTTCTTTTTCTTTTCCCCAACCCTTTTCTGTGTGTACATACTTACTAAAAATAGCCTCTTCTTTCTTATTTGTTGATGGTATGCTATGTTGAAATATGCTTGCTTTTTTTTTTTTTTTTTTTCCCTCTGATTTCTCTCTTGATAAATATGTACATTTAGTAATGAAATATTAGAGTGTTAAAATATTGGATTAATTTAGTTAAGTTATTATTAATAGAGATTGTTATAATTTGAATGGGAATATAGAGGAGACAGTAAGAATATTAAGCATTAGCTACTTAATAAGCTTAGAGCTCTCTAGACCAATATTATATTTCTTGTGTGGGTTTATCTGTGAATGTAATATATTTTATAGTTAAGGTTACTTTATATTGAAGTTAAACTAGAGAAAAATATTTACACTTTACTAATTAGTTAAGAATATAGCTACTTAATAGGTTGATAGATCTTGGTCAATTTTAGTTACAGAACTAAGAATACTGAATGCCAATTTGGAATAATATATTCAATATTCTACAACAACAAAAACAAATTTTGAAGGAAATGACTTCTACAACTACCACTGCTTTGAAATCTGGTAGGAAGGTTAATCCCACAATAATGTCTACTTTGACAACAACTTCATCCATGGCACAAAAACAATAGAGGAAACACTACCAACAGAGAAGTCAACTAGCATCTCGAATGCGAATATCCAAGCAATGTTCCTAACTTTACAGGACTCATTGACAAGATTGCAAGAAACAATGATTAAAAACCACAGTGAAACAAGGGCAGATATCAATGAATTGAAGGAAGAAATGGGGAAACTAAAGACAGAAATGAAAGCGGACATTTCTAAAGTAGAGGATAAAGTGGGGTGTTGCAGCAGGCCTTGGAGAAAAACGAAGTTATAATAAAAGAAGTAGAGAAAAGAACCGAACTAACAGAAAGGGAATTAGAAAGGGTGGATGAAGATTTCAAAAGCATGAGCAAAGAAATGGAGGACTCCCTTGTCCTCCTAGAAATGGACAAGGCAGCAACTTACCTAAGATTCCAAAATGTGACAGAATCAAAAGAAGAAGACTTGGAATACTTGATGGCAGAAATACTGGCCGGTTTATTGAAGATGGATAAAGATGAAATTCAAAAGAGTTTGATGAAGTCTACAGGGTCAATACAAATTATGCAAGACGCCACAATTGTTCTAGGAAGTACATATACGATTCACTAGAAGATGTGTTCGAGACATGATATACAGAACCTCAAGAGATAAAACTATAACCTACAAAGAGAAAGAAATTGTGATTCTTAAACAGATACCGAGGAGAATAAGGAACAAAGGCGTGACTATAAATTCCTGGCAGCATATTTAAATAAAAAAGAATCACATTTAAATGGCTTATTCCAGAAGGAATGTTAGTGTCGTGGAAAGAGAGGAAAATCAAAATAGATACTATGGAAAAAGCCCAGGATTTTTACGAACTGATGGTGGGCCCACAGGAGCAAAATAGTAGGGAGAAATTGGACACAAAGTTTCAAGAAGAATACAGTGGACATAAAAATAGAACTGGAACGGTAGGAAACCAAGAAAATACCTATTCACAACAAAAGACAGAAGGAACTACATCAATACAAGCGCAAGAAGAGAGAGGAATTGTTACACCGACAAAGAGCAAAACAAAACTAAATAGATGGGAGAAGAAAAAAAATTACTATCAATAAACATAAATGGTTTAAATTCAACAATTAAGAGAAAAAGGATATTATCTAAATTAATTAAACATAATCCAGATATAACGTGCCTGCAAGAAACCCATATAAAGAAGAAGGATGAAAAATATTTAGAATGCCCAAACTAGGAAAATTATTTACCACACCAGCAGATGAGGAGAAAAAGAAGGGAATCGCAGTATATGTGAAAGAGGATTTGAAATCTGAGCTAATATGGTCGGACTTAGAAGGAAGGACTCTGGGTTTGCAGATCTGGATTAATGATATTCCAATTCTTTTAGTAGTAATATATGCCCCAAATGGAGACCAAAAAGAGTTTTTAAACACCTATACGGAAAATTGGTTGAATTGCAAAAAAGAAATATTTGTATGGTAGGGGACTTCAACTCCATTGCTGATTTCCAAAAGGATCACAGTAATGCCGGGAAGAATAAAAAGGGGAAGAGAGAGCTCCCCAAGATTTGTAGGGAAATGATGAAAGAGCTAAATCTGACAGATATATGGAGAAGATTACATCCTGAAAAAGACAATTTACATTTTATTCAAACCCACAAAACATGGACACGGATTGATATGGCATGGATGAGTGGAGAGATAGCAAATGAGACAAAAGAAGTGGAAATTTTGCCTAATGAATGGGCAGATCATAATCCAATACAGGTAATATGGAAGGGCAGGGCAAAACCAAAGAAAAAGATGGACCTTAAACACTCAATTAATAAGAGAGAAAGAATATATTAATAAATTAAAGGAGGAATTGATTTTTTTATTAAAGAAAATGATAACGGAGAAACCACTAAACAAAACGCTTGGGATACGATGAAGGCGGTTATAAGAGGCACAACAATCTCTTATAATGCTAAGAGAAACAAGGAAAAAATACTCCCAACAAAACAAATTACAACAGAGAATTAAGGAGCTAGAAACCCTTCTACAAAATAACCCAAAAGAATCCAAACTGCAAAATCAGATAAGTATAATCAAACATAAAACTGAATTTAATTGATCAAGAGAAAATGACTATGAATTTGAACTTAACTAGACAAATCTATTTTGAACATGCCAACAAGCCAGGAAGATGGCTATCTTATAAATTGAAAAAAAAGAAAGAGAAGAGACTGATATACCAGTTAATAGATAGCAAAGGAGATACATACCAGGAAATAGAACAGAAAAAAAGAAATCATTCATAAATACTTTGAAGATTTATACAAAGAGAGGATGTCAGTGAAGATAGAATAAGGAATTATCTAGATGAAGTAAAGGATAAGGCAATTGGGGAAGAAATGGCTGAACTATTAAATAAAGACATTACTGAATCGGAATTGAAATCAGCAATAGAGAGCCAGAAAAATAATAAAACCCCGGGCCCAGATGGGATCCCAGGGGAGCTGTACAAGGCAATAGCAGATCAAATCGGATCACTTATGGTGGAAGTTTTTAATGACGCTTACTAGCAGCTAGGATGCCGGACTCATGGAGGGGGCACTGATCTCGCTGATCCCGAAGGAGGATACAGATCCCAGATATATAAACAATTACAGGCCGATTTCACTCTTAAATACTGATTATAAAATATTCACTTCTATTATAGCAAACAGATTAAAAAGATTGCTAAACTTGTATATACATGAAGATCAAAATGGATTCCTTCCAACTAGGCAAATAAAGAATAATCTAAGAATAGTATTAGATGTACTAGAATTTTATGAAGCCCACCCAGAGAGACAAGTAGCACTCATGTTTCTAGATGCAGAAAAAGCTGATAATTTGAATTGGCAATTTTAATTCAAAAATTTATAATTTGAATCTGGGTACAAATTTGAAAATATTATAACAACTATATATGACACACAACAAGCTAATATAATAGTGAATGGGAATGCACCGCCTAATAAAGATAGAAAAGGAGTGAGACAGGGTTGCCCACTCTCTCCCTGCTCTTCATATTAGCATTAGAGACATTATTAACACGAATTAGGCGGAATTCAGATATAAAGGATTAACAGTTAAGAAAGAGGAATATAAATTGCAAGCTTATGATCGATATGATTTTCTTCCTTGAAGAACCAAAAGACAGGGACCAAAATTGATGAGTGAATTAGAGAAATTTGGAGCAGTAGCGGACTTAAAATAAACAAAAAAAAAACCAAATTAATGACCAAAAACCTAACAGAAAAACAGAAAATAGAACTAGAAGAAATAATGCAGATACAAGTGACAAAGAAAGTGAAATATTTAGGAATTTGGCTAACCCTACACTGTAAGACACTTAAAGAAAACAATTATGATAAGCTGATACATCAGGTAAAGAAAGATTTAGAATCGTGGGGAAACTTCAAATTTCACTACTAGGCCGAATTGCTACTATTAAAATGAACATTCTCCTAAATTTTTGTATTTATTCCAAACGATCCCAATTAAATTACATAAAAGTTTTTTGAAGAACTCAATAGAACAACTCTGAAATTTATTTGGCAAGGAAAAACCCAGAATAAATGTAAAAGCAATGCAGGATATGAAGAGCAGGGGAGGGTTAGCATTTCCAAACTGGGAGTTATACCATATGGCCACCTCATTAGTTTGGTTGAAGGATTGGGTGAGTTTAACCAATAAAAAGAATACTATTTCTAGAAGGCCATGATTTACAAAGGTGGCACGCCTTCTATGGGACGTAGGAAAACCAGTCAAAAATATTTCCATAGACATTTAATTAGAGACGCACTATTAACAATTTGGAGGAAAATAAGGAAAAAACATTATACAAAAGTACCAGTATGGATTTCAACAATGGAGGCAATGATTCACCCAAACAATTTGGAGCTTACTAAAATGATTAAATACAAAGACTTATTAGACCCACAAGGAAATTTGAAACCGAGGCTGGATCTTCAAGAGCAAGGACATAAAATTGATCAATGGGTTTATCTTCAGATTCAAAGCAGATATAAACAAGATAAAAAGAATTCGGAATTAATAACAAACTACAACAGTTAGATAAAATTTTATTAGGATCAAATAAAAAAACATAACAAAATTTTATAACTACTTATTAGAAACAGAACTAGAAGAAGAAATCGTAAAAGGAAATATGATTGCTTGGAGTAAGAATGTAGGGCGCAGCATCACATTAGCGGAATGGGAGAAAGTTTGGGGCAGAAACAATAAGATTACCAAATCGGCAGCATACAAGGAAAATCTTTATAAAATGTTCTATAGATGGCATCTCCCCTTCGAGGTTAGCGAAGATGCACCCCAACATGAGTCCGCATTGTTGGAAGTGTAGGAAAAAGAAGGAACCTTTTCCATATGTGGTGGTCCTGTGCAGAAACCCAAAAGTATTGGAAGAAAATCAAAACTTGGTTGGAAGAAATCACCAAAGAGCAGATCGAATACAAACCAGAGTCCTTCCTACTAGGGATTTTTGATAAGCAAATTTCCAAAAAATTAAATACATAACAATACACATTTTAACAGCGGCCAGATTAGCCTTCGCTCAACATTGGAAACAACACCAAATTCCATCAGAAGAAATGATTATTGAAAAAATCTCAAGATGCGCAGAAATGGATAAATTGACTTTGGCGCTAAAAAACAAAGACACTTCACTATACTATGACAGCTGGAATTGTTGGTATAATTGGATTGACCAAAGATAAATAATATATTATAAGGCATAAAAGGAAAGTACCAATACATAACAACGAGGTAGCGATATAAGTTAAAAACAGGTGTGGTTTTATGACACAAGTTAAGGTGATGAAAACAAAAGAAGATCTTGCAAACTGTTAAATAAGAATACTTTTAATCCTGTAACCTCTTTCTTTCTTTTCTTAAAATTCTTTCCCTCTCTTCCTCTTCTCTTTTCTTTCTTTTCTTTCTTTCTTTCTTTTGCTTATTTGTGTATGTATTGTGACTGGTTTTAATTGTAAAAATTAATAAACTATATTTAAAAAAAAATATATGAGCATTTTGGATTGGCCATAACTGCTCTAGAGCCCCACACTGGCTTTCATTCATATCATACAATATACATTACTACTATTAATGATTAATACACCCAATGTATTACTTCCTTTATCAAAATTATAGTCCAGATGGTAAACTAGAAAATTGTCAAATCTGACCTGTATGACTATAGATAAGAAACTCTTGACTATTCCATTTTCCACCCTGATCCAGTAGCTAAATATCCCAATGTCTAAGAATAGTACAGTCATATTTCAGTATTTGACTGCTTCAGAACTTGAATTCAGTACTTGTGCTGTCCAGACAGTTTAGAGTTAATGGGATTTGGGATAGTTAGTTAGGATTTGAGAGCTATCCTCTTAAAGGGAATGCATCATGGTAAATGTAGTTAAGGTATCCTGGGAAATGTAGTTCAGGTCATGTGGCCACATCTGTAATCCTGATTGGTGACTAAATTGACCCTTGTTGGGTTGGGGTAGGCTCCCTCTCTCTTGCCTGAACACAGCCTCGTGGTAGCAGCTGTACCCCCTGCTTTTACGATATGGGATGAAAGAGATAACCATCTTTCTACACCACAATTCAGATATGCAAAGGATTGGACATTAAGAAGAACTTCATCATAAATGTGAGTTGATAGGATGCCTGATGAACCAATAAAAAGACTTTGTATGGGTGATTTGTGGAGTTACCCTGTCTGCTTTATGCCATCCAGACATTAATAAGCAGAACAGTACTCAATGCGTTTTGAAGTAAAAATCTTGTCCCAGCATTCATCTTTGTTTTTCATATATATATATATATATATATATATATATATATATATATAATCCAACACGATGCAGCCATTCTGGCATTACAATTGTTAAACATATATAATTTTTACTTCATCATTTACAATCTTCTTATTTGATATATTGTTTACTAATTATTCTAATCATCATAGCTACTTATGTTCTGACCTTACCTTCTTCTATGAAACCACTGATAGAATTTATTCCATGTTTCATAGTACTCAGATTCCACCTTGTTTTTTTAATTCTAGGGTTAACATGTCCAATTCTGCTCAGGCCATAATTTTCCTTATTATCTCTGTTTCTGGCAGTATGCTTTCCTTCTTCCAGTATTGCGCATATATTATTCTAGCTGCCGTCAACACATATTAGATCAATTAAATCCTTCCTATATCCTTTTGGTATTCTTTTCTTTTATTTTGTATTTATTTTTTAATTTTTGTCTTTTATTTTCCTTCAATTCATAAATGATACATGCAAGGTAGAACTTGCTGGCATTGGCTGCCTTATTACTCATGACTCCTTCTGGTTGAAATGAAAGATCACATGGTAGGTCACATGGTTTTCTCAGTATTCATCATTTTTAGTACTCATCACTCAGAATGAATTAATGATGAGTAGCAAGATACTACTGTGTGTTTATTTCCCTTATTGTTGTGCAACAATTAATTATGAGTACCAAGATACTACTGTGTGTTTATTTCCTTTATTGTTGTGCACCAAGGTTAGGACAAGTACTCTTTACCTTCCTGTACTACTGGATGTTTACCTGGATTTACCTGGATGTAACCTACCAACTGTAGCTATGAAAAATAACATTTAACCAAATTAAATAAGTTCTACCAAGACAGAAAGAGCCAACCAATAAATAAGTAAGTAAATATGTAAGTCACCAGCTAATTTATAAAAGGAAATATAGTCTGTGGTTAATTTCTACCCAGGGATGGTTAGCTAAACCTTTGCTGAGGCTATTTGCAATGCCCGGTTAAGGTTTGCATGATAGACCTACCTCATAAATTGAGACTTCCCTCTCATCTGTGGGCCAGACATTAATTCTATTGAATGCCACATATAGTTCATATGTAATAATCATTTCCTGAGGATGAAGGCAAACTTGCTTCCATATCAGTGTCAGAAAACATCTTTTCAGGCCTTATTGGACTTGTGTGTTGCCTTTACAGAGCCAATTGGTTTTTATTAATCTTATCAACAAAAAGAAGAAAAGTAATTTCAGTCCTTTCTGCTCCAGTAACATCATGAGATCACGGTGTTTCTACTGCAGATGTTTAACATCATAATAAATAAAAAAATATATAGCAATTTGTTAGCTACTGTTTGAAATTGTATAGTAAACAGGAATCTGATCCAGCAAAAATGGAAGAATATTAGAATGGGACATTGCTTTTAAAATGTACAGATCAATAAAAAGTCTCTTTGATTCTCTCTGTCCTGGAAGATTAGTTAATTTAAATTGAGGGGGTATGTTTCAATGTTTAGAATAACTTCAAATTTAAAAAGTAATTCTGATGCCAAATTCAAGTCTGCTTGGAAACAAGTTTTAGTCTACAATTGTATATAGGGAATTATGGAACATCCAAAATTCAGGTTTTATAGTTTATATTTTAAATTGAGATATAATCTAAATACAATTTTCAATATTGTTTTAATGCACCATTTATTACTCACATTTTTTTATTTTCTTTCCTTTTTCAAATAAATTCAATTCTGTTAACCAGTTTAAATATTTAAAGTTTAATAGTATGTTTGGATTATATAATGGAAATGAAATCTCTAGTAGCATTATAAACATGTAATGTTATACTCAAATATATAAAACATATCATACCTTAGACATACATTAGATCATTTTACCCTTTATATTTGATTTTTAATCTGTATTATTTATTTAATATTATTCTAAACATGTATTTGCATTTGTAAATAATAATCATAGCATCCAGACTTAACAATTGCTGACAAGAAAGTTAAAAAAAATCTTGCTAGTGGACATTACAGTACCCAGAGACAACAGAACTGAAGAGAAAGAATTGGAGAATATGAAGACCTATAAATAGAAGTAGAATGACTGTGGCAATAAAAAAAGGAAAGATAAGCAACAGTTAAATGACATCTTGGTTGCAATTCCAAATTTTTTGGAGTAACACTTGAACACCATCAGCATTGACAAAATCACCATCAGTCAGTTGCAAATAGCAGTTTTACTTAAAACAGCTTACATCCTGTGACAATATCTCTAACACCATCAAACAATATCTGCCTATGTCAGGTTCTTGGGAAGGACTCAATGGGTAAATAAAAATGCCAAATCCAACCTAAACATCTGGCTGACTGTGCAACCAACCATAATAATAGGGAAAAATGAAATTCTATGGGGATGGATGGATGGATGGATGGATAGGTATGTAGGTAGGTAGGTAGATAGATAACATACAATGCTTAGAACATAAACTTATATAATACCACAACCACTATCTTTTCTTCTATAAGAAATTTACTTTTCAGAAACTAATCAGATAGCTGTTTATTAGTATTGTTTACTGAAATAATTTTTCTCCAGCTGATTTCAGTTGTATAGATCCCTTCTATTCTATATTTTGATTTGCTTTTCCATAAATTCCAAGAGCTTTGCTTATTGGATTATTGAGTTCCATAAAAATTAATTATTTTAAATAATGTCTTTCCAATCTGCTTTTCTCCATGTATATCAGACATTAATTCTCATAACATCCCTATGAATTATGGATATTACTGCTGGAGGTTATTAGGATATGAAAAGTTGATGTAAGTATTATAGAATCTAGCAAGTAGTTCTATCCTAACAATATTTATTTTTATCAATTGAGGTGCCAATCAAAATGAGATTGCTTGAAATTGTTTCAGTTCAGTTTCTGCCCCCTCCTTTCTACATTTATTATGAAATTAGAATTTGTAATGCACAGTTGGAATTATGAGCACTATGGCTGTGACACGCATATATATTTATTTAACACAAGGAAGAAAGAGTGCCCTTTTTGTCTATTTAGATGTGCTCGTTGAGAGACATGACTTCATTTACCCTACATTTTGGCAAGTCCTTGAAAACCCAAATGAGATGTGGAAACTTTTACTTGTCATGTGGCAGTTTCACAAGTGACTAAATGATAGATACATATCAACCTTCCTTCCATTTTTTCCCTGTCTCCTTAAAGAACATTTATGCAAGAGGTCAGTTTTGAATCATATTTTTCCACTGATAATATTTTCGTCGACAGTTCATCTTGAAAATACATGAAGAAAAAATGAATCAAATGGGCCATATGTGTCCTTGGGAATTTATCTATGCTGGTGACTTTCATCTCACCTTGTGAAATTATAGACATTGTTTCTAACAGTTTTATACTTAGTATTTTGATACCACTAGTTTTATAAATTAATTAGGCAATATAAATTCTATGAAAAATCTTATTGTCATTTTCTTCTGAGCCCAACAGACTTGTGTTTTTAATTTTTAAAAAATGTCGTATGTTAAGTATAATCTGATAGTTCAATGGAAATCTATATTTTATAAAGAAGATGTTTCAGTCTTTGATTTATATTAATAACTACTAGACTTCTATTAATTTTGCTTTTTTTTTAAAATATGGAAAAGAAAGCTTATAATATACACAACTGTAACAAGAAGAATAAATAAAATATTTAAGGAATAAATAAAATGTTTAAAGAACTTTAAGAAACTTGTCTTTAAAAACAAGCAAATATATATACAATAAGTTTTTTTAAAAAAATTCTTATAACAAAGAAAAGGATAAGCATTTAACCCCAGAATTACTTGATTCTTCCTCTAATATTTATACAATTTCTCATAACTTGCTGTAGGAAATTTTTGTTGAATTATATTCTAGCCAGCCTTAATTGGTACCCCTTAATTTTAAGAGGTTCTCTGGGATATATTAAGTATTCTAAACACTGCCATTGTCCTCTCCAATGAGCAGTGAAGGGAAAAGTGAGATTCTCACCCTCTTTTTCCATCTCAATTTTTTTGTATCTTCCTTAAGTGTTAAGATAAATGAATGAAATGCTGTGTTTGCATTCTGATGCAAGTTTACACTGTTCTAATGATAACACACCTCAATCAATCTCTCATGATGGAGGAAAAGATGAAAAAAATGCTCTATGACATATTTCATAGAAAAATATATCACAAGGTATCAAGACAGATTAAAGTACCAAAAGAGACATTTGTATCTTCAAAAGATATATCAGAAAATAGCAAGTTTACAAACAAACATCAAGGACTTATTAAAGACAATTGAACTTGGGTGAATCAACTTGAATGGTGCTAATATGGCTGGTTGGATTTGGCAGGTCAGTCAAATCAGCGCAAGCAGGCAGCCATAGTCAAATACTGGCTGCTAAGCTTTTGTTCCCAAGTAGAATAGATTCCAGTCCCACAGTTGACTTTATGCAATGGCAAACAACCTAAATATGTAGTATTGGTTTCCATCCAGTATTGATTATACATCTTTTATTTGTTCAACACTACAATGTTAGTAAGGAATTGATTTCATATTTCCTTCAGGACATTAATCATAGCAAATTAATTTAAGGTTGGTTCAGGGGATATAAACATAAGAATCTTATTGGTGGAAAGAAACCTGGGGTTTTAGGATTGTGAAAAAGGATTTATTTGAGAATGTATGTGGCTATCCATCTTTCAAATATTAATCTGGGTAGCTAAGAACATCATCTCTCTCTCTCTCTCTCTCTCTCCCTCCCTCCCTCCCTCCCTCCCTCCCTCCCTCCTTCTCCTATATCAACAAAATATAAAGAGTTAATCATAATACAATAACTAAAGGACCATGCCACTCTAACAACACAAGCCACAACTCAGGTAGTATTGTAGGTCAAGTGTTCATAGCCTTCTGGAAATCGAGGGGATTGTCTTTTGATGTATGGGTGGGAAATGACCTATAGGCCAGATAGTGTGGACAGAGAAAGCAAATCTCTTAGGTTTAATATTGAGTGTGCCTGCTTACTGAAAATGACTGGACAGCCAAGTAACTCGGCTTTGCATGCATTTAGAGGTGATAATGAGCACTTTAAATTGTACCCAAAATCTTATTGTACCACAGGCAATGATAGTTTAGCACAAGCAAACTTTATTTTTATTTTTTAATTTATTTGTCAATCACTTACAAAATAATAGGTTTAAGTGTAAACATGAGTAAGAATACAGGAAATAGGTATGAATAAATGGGGACATGCCCCTTACAGATCTCTTAGGAATGGGGTGAGGTCAATAGTGAATAATTTAAGATTAAAGGAGTGGGGGTTAGTGTTCTGCCAGAACTGTGCATGCTGAAAATTCTGAATATTTTTCAAGGGCAGTCACATCTGGAGTTTATTGCCATATTATGTAATCCTTTTGAGAAAGGACTACTTGAGAATGATCATGAGTAGAGTCTCATAGTCCAGGAACATGTGCAACTGGTGCCTCAAATGGATTTGTGCAAAAGCTTCCACAGCTGCCACCTGCTCTTTCAAAAAGCGTTGAGAGTCCAGGAGGACTCTCAAGTTGCACACCAAATCGATCTGGAATGAGTGCTATCTGACTGAAAAAGATGAGAAATCTCCAGATCCACATGGTCCAAACCCCCGAAGTTTTTCCAGGGTTGAGTCACAGCCTGGTCTTTCACACCCAGATTTGCCCAACTTTTAGGCATAGAATAAGCATTTCAGCAGCATCATTTGACCAGCCAGTGTTAGAGATTCATAATTGAGTATCATTTGTATTCTTGATATATTTCACAATATGCCAAAGAATAAACTACAGTCCAAGTAAAATCACTTTACCTGCTTAAGATATTCAATGAACTTCCTGCTGATGAAGCGTAGTCTACATTAAATTAACCCATTTCAAAGTGGAGAATTCTCTTCCTTTTTTCAGAGACAATCATGAAAATTTCAGAGTACCAATGAAAGATACGTTAAAGAATTAAGCTGAAGTTTAGTGAACTTTTTTGAAATAAACAGTCACAAACACTGATTTTGTTGAAGATAACTCCAAATAATTACTAAGAATGCCTAATTTTTTTCAGCATGTACTATATATTCAACTCTCAAATCTTTTATCAGTAAGTCTGGGCCAAGCTGTTCCATTACTCTCATCACAAATACACAAACACATACACACAGACACACACGCACACAGAGGGAGGGAGGGAGGGAAGGAGAGAGAGAGAGAGAGAGAGAGAGAACATTGCTCCTATTGATGAGAAGTACTTCATATGGATTTCCTAGGGAAGAATGCCTAGTAATTTCATTTTTGAGAAACTGACAACTTCCAAATGAAAACATATTTCATTGGTAAAATACCCTGGTCTTCACAGCAGGTAAAATGTAATTTAAAGGGCACCATTTGTGAGGCTGTGTACTTGATGAGAATGAATAAAAATGCCAGAGGCAGGCTGCCTCATTCTAATTTAGATGGGTCAGCAAGCTAAATCAAACTAACAATAATGATACAGTATTACAAAATAGGTAGGGATTACTTTGGATTGAACTCTGTCACCAAAAATTAAAATAATGCTTTAAAGTATTGATAATAAAGGAAGAGCTGCTCAAGGATTTTTAACAAATAATCAAACCAACAAAGAGATACCACCATTCTTTAAAATTTCATCTTGTTTTTAACATAATGCATTTTTCAGCAATGGTTAAATCGTTGCATGTGAAACTGGTTATACCTGGCAATGTGGAGCAACTTGACTTTGAAATAGTTGCACACTTCAGCACTCTTCAATATTTCTTCACAGCAGGTGATATTCAGCAGAAGCTGTCTGCTGGGAGATCCTGTTTAGTTCTTGCTAATGTTTGATGTTGTGCCTCTGTCTGTGTAATTGCAGTGCTTGCCCAATTAATGGCCAGTCCAGAATAGCATCAAACACATCAAAAGTATTGCATGCCACTTAAGATGAATTTATTCTGCCAGTGTGATACCATTTTATATGTGACATAGTTTATTGAGCTATCCTCCCTTGGTAAAAAAGAATACACACATACATATTTTTCATTATCTGTTAACATTAGTAGAAAGAAACAGGTAAAAAAACTGAAAAGCTCTATCCTCCTACCCTTGGCACTCTGTTGCTTGTCATGTTTCACTTTCCAATGGTTTCTTTTTAAGAAGGAAAGAAGTAAGTAAGTGCAAAAATGCCTTTCTTCTGTGTTCTGTGAGCACACACTTTGTAGATGCAGCATTCAACAAACACTAATTTGAACCACATATTATAATTTTTTTCTTAAATCAGAACAGGACTGATGTTAGCTGATATTATGATCATTACAACTATATTGCTAAGATACACATAAAATATTAAACACAATACTGGCCTACACCAACATATTTGAACAATCTCTTGTTGTGAATAGATAGATAGATAGATAGATAGATAGATAGATAGATAGATAGATAGATAGATAGAGATATAGATGATATAGATATAGATGATATAGATATAGATGATATAGATATAGATAGATATAGATATAGATATAGATGTGTGTGTGTGTGCACCATTTATTTTTAAACAATGATTACAATTTGGAAACCTTAGTTGACTGCAATCTGTGATGATGACTTAAGGATGACCTGTTTACATATAATTAAGGCACAATCATTGGCAGATATTTTTCTGCCTGCATGATTAATCTTGATCTTCATTGCTTTTTTTGTAAGCTCCTGTGGGATAACTGTTTACTTTGATGTTGAATACTAATTTTTCTCTCTATTCAGTGTCAGCAATTGGCCTCTTGTCTTTTTCAAATGTATTATGCCACTTGATTGTCTTAGAACAATATTTGCTGAACTGCTGTCTCAGAAAGAAAATTGAAGTTTAAATAACATTCAAGATCACACTCAGACTCAAAATTTGCTTTGCTAAAGATAAGCAGATGAACTTTGTATCTGAAAATCTATTCTTCTTTACTCAGAATCAAGTCCCAGGACAGTGGAGCTTATTCCTTAATAATAAAAAAGTAAGCTAAAAGCCTCAGTTTTACTATACATGCAAACATACACACGTCACTCTTAAAAGTAATCTGTATTGCTTTAATGTACCTAATAGCTTGGGACATTTTGTCTGAAAATTAGAGTTATATGGGCCAAATATCCCCAAGTGCTTTAATTTTGTACTGAATTTTCTCTACTACTATAGAAGACAATGGCTGAATAAGTGTTACTCTGTATGGATTGTGTATACCAGGAATGTAAAACTTAAGCCAATGGGCTGGATCTGGTCTACAGGGTGGTTAGATCTGGCCCACAGGAAATAGTGGAAATAGTGAAGGACCAGCCCCAAGCAACCCAGACCAGTCCCTACTAAATATAAGTACAGGATAAACTGAGCCTGGTTTGTTCTCAATCTTTTAAATGGCCACAAACTACTAGCAAATGTGGAATTTGATCACAACACAAGTAGACATTGAGAAATGTTTCCCCTTATGTATTTGAGCATCCAAAAAGGGACAGGAAAGGAGAAAGGGAAAGAGGGAAGACAAAGAAAAAGAAGGAAGAGGGGAAGAGAGAAAGGAAGGAAAAGGAAGGAAAGGGGAAGGAAGAAGAAAGGAAAAAGAAGAAAAGGAAAACCGGAAAGGAAGGAAAGAAGGAAGATTCCCTCCAGCCCTGCCCAGGCCATCACAGGTGTCCTGATACAAGTGATATTGAGCTGGCCATTTCTACTATGGCCATGCTCACCATGCTCACACCAAGCTTGGCCCTCTGAGGTCAACCACAACCATGATGCAGCCCTCAGTGAAATTGAGTTTGACACCTCTGGTTTATACCTATGTATATGATTATGGTACATAGACAGTCCAGCAATGCCACATCACCATGTTATTAGCATACTTGTCCATTTGATGATGAAACTGAAAATTGGTGAAGTGAATGGAGAATGAGAGGCAGATAGATGGTACAAACAAATAACTTGTTCTACTTTATTGAGCGTTATTCTTTTTTGATGCTTATGGGATTCTGACTGTGTAAATAATTTTAACAAGTCCAGCCAAATATAGAATAGACTTTCTCAATCAACACAGAAGGGGTAGAATCATGTAAGATTGATAATGAATTTAATCTTCTGTCAGACCAAATCTTCTGTCAAACTAAATATCACATTGAAATTCATGTGCCTTTTCTTTCAGCACTAGAACTGCATCCCTCTGACAAGCTCAAGATCAGGTCAGGAAAAATGCTATAAAAATGCATGACTTGAACTAATGCTGTGCCTTTGTCACTAATTTATTGAGATGAAGATTTTACAGATTAAAAATATGTTAGCCTAATTAAAAATAAATTAGAAGAAATGTTTATAAAGAACTAAGTGATATTTGTGAAGGTTATAATTTCAGAGATTTACTGAAGGATCTGAAACTGACACATGAGTCTGAAACTGCCTTCCCCCTCCCTTCCCACACTCACACATGGACACACTTTTCAACTGACTAAAGGGCCAGAGATATAATCTTCATTTGCATAATACTTTATTTATAGATGCCAATTTGCTATTTGTTATCATTTGGTCTCCTCCTGCAGTGACTTTGTGGTTTTGTAAACCAAAGTACACCAAGTTCATTGCCAATGGGAATACTTTTGATTTACCTAATCTAGTGCAAAAATGAGATTTATAGTGAGCCCATTCAGTGCAATTGTTTAGGCTTCTAATGGCTCAGTGGATTTCAAACCCCAAATCCAAGAGAAAGAATAAATGTTCCACAAATAAGTTGACATCTTAGAAATGACCAGGGATAATATATAGACTTTTTCATGATTAACGGTAAGAGATGAAGGAATCCCATGTGTCATTTTATTTTTCTCCCTGCCTCTGCAGCATCTCTTCTACATGATTTCTCTGGAGTCAAACTATTTGAGCACATCAGCTGGCAGTATAGCACCCTTCATTGCACAAGCAAATGTAATATAGAAAAGGCTCAGTAGATCTGTCTCAGTCAATTACATACATTTGCTAGCCTAATGACACTGAATTTGGCATCAAGAATCAAACTTTCTACCTTGTATTGGTTGCATCTTGAGCTTGGAGTCTCAATGTTCTACCTGCAATTCACAGGACATAACTTTTCTTCAGCCCAAGCAGCACCCTTGGCTCTTATGAAGTAAGCAAGAGGTTGTATTCCAAAAGATTCATAGGAAAAGAACAAACAGGTGGTTTGAGTAGAACAAAATGCAATTCCGTTTATTTTAAGTGTATTTTAAATTATACCAGCTTAATTACCATTATCACAGTCAGTTGCATCCATTTAATTATTCTTCCATTCTAATATATTGGGTAGCACTTTTGAAGAAGACTTGGAAAGCACACTGGAGCATTTGGAGACCTCAAGTTGTGCATCTCTGTTCCACATACAGAGCTTAGAATTTGTTACTGTCTCTTTCCCAGCTGTTAATTCTTTGCTTCCATTTCAAGGAGATCACATTGTGTGAATGAATGCAAGGACAAAATAATAGCTCTTTCCACTTTTGTGTTAGCTTCCTCTATGTTTTTTCTCTCTCCTCCCATTGCAATTGGAACTGTAATTTTCAACTGTGTTCTTCAGCAGCAGGTTTTTAATACATGGAAAATGGAGATGCCAGGAGCAGTGGGTAGGTGTAAGACAGATAAGAATTGATTCCAATGTTTGATTATTTGATTTAGAAATTCAGAGTCAAGAACCAAATCAATCCAACCCAAGCCTGTTTGGATTTTAGCCCAATTGTGGGCAGATTAATGTATTTTTAGAAGAAAAGTTGCCTGTATAATTCCTCTATGTTTAAATAACTTACAGGTTGCTTATTATAAAAATAAATTAATTGAATAAAGGTTATTTTTGTTAGATTGATAGCCTGCCTGACAGATGTTACAAGTTAAAAGCATAAACTTAATATTAAAATTAATACTAAAATAATTTATAACTTAAAATGCTTGTAAAAGAGATATGCATATGTAGGTGTTTAAATAAAGAGAGCATGAAGACTAACACAACTTCCAACAATGTGTATTCATTAGCCTGTAGAAAATGGAAGAAAGCCCTTTCTGACATACCAAAAAAGATAATTTGAGAGATAGTTTGATCCCAATACATCCAAAGTTTTAAAAGTCAATATTAATTTCTCATATTGTGCCCAGGAGTAATTTGCCACCAGAATATTTTTAGATAGAGATAGATAGATAGATAGATAGATAGATAGATAGATAGATAGATAGATAGATAGATAGATAATCATATGAACTTGGTATGTTACACTTTATACCAATTTGAATTTCCAGTTATTTTCAAGCATAGGCCCACATGAAGAATGTTGCAATACTCAGCAGCTAATATAACTAAGCCATGGATAGCCACTGCCAAATGTTGACCCAATTTAATGACTCAAATAGCTTCTAATGATTTTTTTTTTCAGAACTAGCACCTATTAATCTAGTCACAACATAGGAAGAAGGAGCACTATCACACCTGCTGTGTGGCAGCCTACTGTGGCAGCCTACTGCTATGTGGCAGCCCACCTTCTGTTTCACACAATAACCAGTCAAATGTTTATGGGTGCTTGCAAGTAAGAGATAGAGATCTAAAGTTTTCAGTGCCATTTTCCCACTAATATTAGAAGATCCCCTGTCCCTGATATAGAGCTGAATCTTCAAAATTAGTAGTCTTTGATAGTCTAGTCTTTCATTAACTTATCTATTTTTCTTTCAAAGCTTTCTAAATTAGTAATACATTCTATTATCAACTGCACTATTGTCTGTTCTAAATTTCCTAACTTCCAGCTTCAATAAATGAGCCTTGCTTTTAGAATTTTGCCAAGAGGGGCAATCTTTGCTGTTTTTTAAATTTATTTTATATACTTCAAATATGTCCCACCAATGGTCATATCTTTTTTCAAGATAAAACATCCAAACATTCTAAATTATTCTTATAAGGGATTTTTTTTTAGCTCACTTTCAGCTGTCCTCTACTTTTCCCAGCTCTGGTATTATTTCCATCCCTATATTGTTATTTTTTCAAATGTGATACCTTTGTTAAATTAAATCTTACTTACCATTTGTTTAACCATTCACTCTTTTAAAAAAGTTTCCTTTAGAAGTTTTCACAAAGACTCATTAAACCAAAGGCCTGAGTCTCTAAGAAGGAAATGGGTACTTAAAATCAAGTGTCAATCATCCTGGTAGTCTCTGCATTCTGTAAATCAGGTAGGACCTTGCTAAGACATGATGTGAAGAATTCCCCAAGCTCATTCAGGAAAGCATCCAGCATCCAGGTCAAATCAATTTAACATGTATTCCAGTCTTGCAGAGATTTGTACAGCTCTTAATTTAAAACTGCCCAGGGACTGATTGTTTATGACAAAAGGAGTCACACAAGACTCCTTTGTCTTCAGATCCATATTTATCCAGACAGAATACCATATTCAGCTCATGTCCTGCTGCATGTCAGGTATCATATGTTCAAGTCCTTCATTATTAGAGCACAGACTCGAACAGAAAGTAACATCTGCAGCAGATGTAGATTCTTAAGAGTGAGGGAAATGGAGGTCAAGTCTTTGAAGCCTAGAAAGGTATTTCTACTGTGGAACAACTATTGCCCTTGACCATCTTGAGTCTACTAGGCATCTGACAACATTAACCCTGTCCTTTAATCAGTTGAATCCAAAGGAAAAAGAAATTGGTCTTGTGAGAGATTGCATCCTGTCCAATTCTATAGCTATTCCAAATAAATTCTTTTCCTTGCTAACCCACATGCTCTTGTACATATGAGCTTTAAATTGACCATGCCCTGTGAGTATCTACGTGGATTGAAGAGATGAGGGAGAAATGTGAATTAAGCAGCAGTTTCCTGTTTGTTCAACATTGTTCCTGTGGTATACAGTCTCATAGGGCTGATCTCTAAAGGATGTTCTATTCCTAGTAGTAACACTGAGAGAAGAACATTTGCTTTTTTTCATGGAGGTAAGGTGGGGAAGTTCAGGATAGATCTTCTGAAAAAAAATATTGCAGGATAAGGAACACTTTTTAATCAGAAAATTTACACTTTTGCATATTAAAAAATCATGATTATATTTTTACTGTGATGCTTTTGCCCTTTTTGTCAGGAACAAGCAAGACATTATTTAGGTTAGTTGTTTCAAATATTCAAAATCTGGCTAAACCTGCAGAAAAAAAGAGTTCCAAAGTAGCAGAGCATCAGAGCATTTTCTTCTATTTCTACACACAGTTTACTACAGGATATTTGATCTTCTAGTAATTCAGTGGGTTCAGTAGAGTGACCTATTTTCTCACATATATACTGTATATCTGTATGCAGATGATGAGGCAAATATTGTCAATGATCATATTCTTAATCTGAAAACATTTTTTGAGGGAATGTTATCTGGTTTCTTCCCCTGGCAAAGAGAAGCAGAGAATAGGATGGCAAAATGGCTTGATATCTACAAGCAAGAAATGGAGAAGTGGACAGGAAACATCTTGGCATCCTAACCCCCATACTCATACAGCATAAAGGTTCTTCTGTCAAGATACAGTTTATGGTGGTATTGTGATGTACTGTATTGTTTTTTTAAAAAATATGTGACTTAGGACATGTGCAGTCCTATCATAGTACGATTATAGTCCCTTCATTTGTCACTCCTAAACCACTAAAATAAATGATGGGTCTCCATGTTCTTTCATGCATGTTCCCCCCCCCAAAAAAAAACCTTCTTCTGAATTTGAAGTGCAGATCTTTCACATTTGAAATTAGTCTTCCTGTAGTTCTGCCCTGCTTGCTATTACTACAGTGTAAGAATATAATGATAGGGAAAGTCTTTCAGTCGAATTTCTTTTTTTTTTTAAACAAATTTTATTAATTTTAACAAGAAACAAACAAGACAAAACATCATCAAACATTAAAAAAAAAATGCTTTCCCATAGATCTTTACAAAGCAGGTAACACATTATTTTATATCACATTTTTCTAATTTATCTCATTTCAATGTAAACATATAAATTTCATTTTAACAGATTTCACATTATTTCTCTTTACTCTTATTCAATAACGTTACTTTTCTAGTTCATCTGCTATTCAATCATCACACTTCTATTTTCCTCTGACTTATTTTAGCTTTTTTTTTTTTTAAAAAAAGAACAAATTTTGTTGACTTTACAAAACATACAAACAATCAAGGCATATTAAAATAAAGAATCTTTCTGGAGGAACCAATAAAACGTGCCAAATGTAATATGTGCATTTACATTATCTGCTCATCTTCATATCCTATCCCAATTTCTCCTTTTCATTCTGTTATCCAGATTATATTTCTTACTAATCAAAAATTTTTGCCTTTTAAAAAAAACAGTAGACAAAACATACATAACATAGAACATAAAAAACCTCATTTCTGAAAGCTGCTTAATCCCGGGTTAAAACTCTTCGAAATTCAAAAACAATATTTACTTTGTATGTCAATCCATATCTTATTACCATTTTCAATTTTCTGTATAACTTCTTCCCTCTTTTATCTTTCTTAATTATATTTTATTTATCTTATCTCAATACAATTCATAGTACTTAACATTTTTTGTCTGTTCTTTTACAGTTATCCATTCATCTTTTTTCTTTAAATATACTCTCCTGTAGACTAATTGGAGTAACACCTTTAACTCTTTTCCCTAACTTCACAATACTTAATATAACACTTAAATTATATTGAGATTCTGGTTAGTACATTCTAAAATTACACACACACACACACACACACACACACACAAAACTTTATGAAAAAAGCAAATAGGCTAAGATTACAAAATATAAACCTATAACCCACCAGGAATACCATAAAAGAGCAAATCATACATACTAATACACATTCTACTCTGAATACACATAGAAAATCACACTTTTATGTACCTTCCAGAATCCCTTTTTCATTTAAATTTACCCATTGTCTCTAAATAGATTTTGTTTCTTAGAGTCTTGCTTCCCAGCATTAAGGTTTTTCATCCCCTCCTTTCTCATTTGTTTATTTTTCTCCTTGCCTTTTTTTCCCCCTTGTCTCTCCTCTCCCCTTTTCTTCTTCTGCTTACTCACTTTCTGTTGTTTCCTAACCTTATATCCAGCTTTCACCTCATTTTTCTCTTTTTGGATTGTTTTCTCTACCCTTAAAATCCCCTTTTTCTTTTCCTCTTCCTCCTCCTCCCCAAAGTGAACCCATTGCTCATCCAAAATGGCTTCTTCTTCTTCTTTGTTCCAGTCGTCCTACTGTGTAGTCAGTTTTTCATAGGTGCGTAACGCCATTTCTAAAAATTGAAAAAGAGTGCCCCAAGAATCTTTTCCATCTTGCTCTTCTTTCTTATATTTTTGGTATTGAGTTTTTAATTCATCCAAAAGCAATGCCATCCTGAAGAGAAAGATTTCTTCAAAAACAACCACCCAAATATTTTTAATCAAGAGTAATTCCAAAAGAATTCCAAAGTCACTAAAAAGTCCAAATGACTGTTTCTTTCAATACTTTTTTTTTTTACCCTCTTCAATTTCTCTTTATGGGGTTACTGATTGATCAAAAGGTTCCCATTAAAATGTATCTTTCTTTAAAATTCTAGGTAGTCTCCTCCTTTTTCAAGCTCTGCTCCAAAAAGTTTTTTTCCTCTCCCCCCTCTTACAACAACAGTTTCCCTTTAAACGCTCAGAAATCCATACCTCCAATTCGGGCTTTCCAATTTCTGAGGATGTTAAGTCCAAAGTCCAAAGTCCTTTCTCTGATAATTTTCAAGTTAAAATATCTTCGGTGCCCAATGCATTTTCCAGTTCTACATTTGATACTTCTGTGGGGTGGGAGAGTAAGTAGAAAGAAAAAGGTTTCCCTTAGCAGCTTTCTTCGCCGCTGTCTCTCTTCTTAGGGATACAATGTATCTTTCAGGCAATAAATAATTCCACTCCAGGGTTTTAGAAGCTGTTATTTTCTCGGTACAGCCAACACTTTCACGGTTTAAATCTTCCTTCTCCTCCTTCCTCCAGAGCAATCTTTTCCAGCTGCCAGCTTCTTGGGGGCGGCCATGACTGACCGCCACTACACCGCCTTGAGAAAAGGAGGTTAAGCTGGGTGAGGAGGGGGTCTGCGACACTCCCAAACCCCTTCCCAGATCCTCCCTATCTTCGGCTGCCTCTACGGGGCAGCCTTATCCTCCAAATCCATCTGGATCGGTGGCACCAAGATGGCGAGCACAGCAGGGATCACAAAGAAACGCAAATCCCTGCTGTCGCCGAAGCCTGGCAACCCGGAAGCCCTTCTTTCAGTCGAATTTCTGTCATTTTTGTAAGAGTTCCTTATATGAGCAAGTAAAGGTAGAAACACCTTGTACTCCAATTTGACTTCTTGTCGCACAATCACACCATTTTCAGGGCATTAGATGGGAGAGGGAAGCTTTCTATTTTAGTCAGAACATTGGTACCTTGTTAAAGGTCTACAGTCAGTTCAAATCCCTGTGGCATGCAGCTAATGCAAACATTTTCAACTTTATGTTCAGCATTCAACTAAAATCCATTCATGGAGAAAAGAGTTGCTTCTATCAGAGAGTGAAATGTGAACTTCAGGCAACTTTTCACAAAAACATGTCAATAGTCAGTTGTCATAGGGGTTATTCTTTAATTGGAGAAGGCTTGCTGCAGAAAGAATGGTTTCCTAAGTTCAGAAAGATGGAGAAATAAACGTACAATATCCACCACCAATCTACACTAATATTTCATCCCTTTTTTGTATATCTGGCTCACTTATACAGTCCATTCTCATTATCAGTAGCTTTTTAAGAGATTTACTTTTTTCATAATGCAACTACGAACTATACAGCGATGAGTAATTACACACTCTTTGTTTTTAAACCTAAGTTTATCTGTATGCATGTAAAAACCATTGCAGCATGAATTGATTGTATTAGAAAAATAATTCACTGACTACTGGATATGTAACTGTCTCTTATAAAGCTCTGCATATTGCCAGGTTTTTTAATTTCTTTTTTTAAATTGAAACAATTTTATCATTTATTTTTCCTGCAGCTTCAGTGCCAAAGGAGACTAGTTTGATTATGTTTAAAGCTCAAATAGTAACAGCACATGTAATCTTCCAAAGCTGACTACTACTCCTGCAATCAGAATGCTATTTACGGTGATTAATGCACCAGGGTTCTTTAATGTATTCCCAGGTAACTGTAATTGTGTTTTGAAAAAACAAGGATAGTATCACAATCCAACACCACCACCCCCATCAAAGGTATGTAAAAAGGAGTTCCAAAGTAGACACAGGTTTCCCAATATTTCTGATCTGCTCTAGTTACTGGAAAACTTATATACATGAATTTTGTACATATAGGATTTGTTTAAATGTTTCAGATAATAAGGATTTTGGAAAAGTCTAAACAGTATACAGGATAGTTTAGTAGTTATTACATGCTATGGGTTTATGAGATTCTTTGAGATATTTACAAAGTATCTGTTTAATCTTCATAACAAAACAGCAGACATAATTTATTCTGAGATGAATTTGAACAAAGTTCATAAAAATGGTTATTTTCTAATAGTATTGATGCATACCAATAATGGATTCGCAGTGCCTAGAGGCTAGTGCTATTTCATTGAACCAAATATCTTATTATGCACTTTTATTGTTGCAGTGAAAATCTAGATAGATGTTCATTAACAGTTATACACTAAGCAATGACCCCTGAGAACCAGTGAACCATAATATCCTTGAGAAATGAGTTATTTACAAATTTATAAGAAAAATAAGAGGACTAATAAACAATTATGTCCATAAACATTGATTGATAAGATGAGATGAAATAAGTTAAATCTACCTCTCCCTCCCCACATGTGTTAATTATCTAAGGAAGATGAGAACTTCATGAAATTATTTGTAAGGTTATTGTTAGAATTATTATTATGATCTTGCAATAGTATAGTAAGATCCAAGCTGACTTAGATATTGCCAATCTGAATTTTATCTTGGAATCAAAATTTAGGAATTACCCATCTCTTAAGTTTTCCATTAAGAATTTAAAGAAATCTTTAAAAAGGGATGGAAACTTTAGGTGAATGTAGGAAAGCATAAAATGTTAGTATGTGAAAGACTGTGTCAAATTACAGACTCTATGTGGTGAGGTAGATGTCATGTCATTAAATCTAATGTATTCCATACATCATCATCTGGTGAAATTTGAACACTGCTGGGCAGAAATCAACAAGTTGTATGATGTAGCAGGGTGGGTAGATTTAAAAATTGTCTTGTGTGCCCTAGGTATTTATGCAGTAATGGTGAAATGAGGCTAGTATGAATACCTCTGTAGTACAGGCACCAGACAAGCATATGCTGTATTATTTCCGTGTGTGCAAAATCACAGGGACATTTCTTTCTCTGTGCATAAGGACTACCTATATATACCACATATACTGAAGGAGCCATGGTGACTCAGTGGTTAGAATGCTGTACTGCAAGCTACTTCTGCTGGCTGCTGGCTGCCAGCAGTTTGGCAATTCGAGTCTTACTGGCTGAAGGTTGACGCAGCCTTCCATCCTTCCTAATGAAGATCCAAATTTGGAGGGGGGGAAATATGTTGACTGTAAAAACATTACCTAGAGAGGGATGGAAAGCACTGTGAAATAGTATATAAGTCTTAGTTCTATTACTAATGCTAGTTTGAATAATAGTGGATAATCAGTTATAGTTGGCTCATAGTAACTAAAAATATTGTGGGATGGATGAAAAGACAGCTTGTGAG
This sequence comes from Pseudonaja textilis, assembly GCF_049901715.1. Classification (NCBI taxonomy): domain Eukaryota; kingdom Metazoa; phylum Chordata; class Lepidosauria; order Squamata; family Elapidae; genus Pseudonaja; species Pseudonaja textilis. The sequence continues at coordinate 148,332,935 of NC_141992.1, read as the reverse complement.
TCAGCTGAGAAAAATACAAGAGGACACTAGCCAGTCTAACTTGCTGCATCCCAGATACTTGCATCTTATTTTATATTAACTTGAACAGTGATAGTGACTACCTTTGAAACTGATTTGTGTTTTGTTTTGCAATGCAGTATGCTCATCATCTCGCACACCCAATCCCTTCTTACCTCCATTTTGTCCCAATATTTATCAGTCTCAATCTTGTCTGGAACTACTTAGGTGAGAAAACAGGATATTTTGTTGCTCCTAAGCTATATTCCTTTAATAATTGTTTTCCTTTAATAGAATCAAACCAGTTTGTTGGGGAGCTCAGAGCAATGAAGTATTTCTTCCATTCAGTTGTCGGAAGAGACAAAGAGGAACAATCAAAGCCTCCTTCAACATTTTTCATTTTTTTTTTGCCAACTGAGTAAATTGGATTGACCTCAAATTGGATTTTAGTATTTGGGTAGGTCATAAAAAAGTAACCCTGGCATCTGTTTCTCCTGTCCTTGGAACTCTTTTCAATGTGTAGTTTTTGAGGATATCCAGTGATATATGGGCAGATGCCTTTTTGACTTGTTATTAAATTTAACCAATTTGAGATTAATCTCATGGTTAAGGGAAGTAATCATACCTATGTCCTAGGGAAGTGATTGAAAAGCAGGATTCCATAGTTTCAAATTATTTGGGATGAAACTAATTATCTGGATACATTATCATTAGTATTCCTATAAAATATGGTACTGATATTGCCTTGATGGCTTTAATAGATGATCTATTGTACACTGAAAAGAGAATGATTTTTTGTTAGCTTTTTTAAACTTTTGGTAGCTTTTTCTGCCATTAACTATTGTATCCTTCTTAGCCTTCTGATGACTCTTGATTTTGGGATCTTTGCCATATCCTTCTTCCTTAGGACATATTGATACATTTCAATAAATAAATAAATAGTAAACAAATTGCGTTTTTAGAGAACTATTATTTAACATCTATATCAGGGCTGTTAAATTCAATCACATGAGAGTTGTGTTTGATCTTGGGGGGCCAAGGGTGGGCTTGGCCAGCATGTCACTTGTGTTGGGGTGCCTGGGATGGCCCGAACACTCTGCCGATGAAAACGGGCTCCTGAACTCTGTTTTCAGCTGAGATGGGCTCCTGCAACCCTCTGCCAGCAAAAATAGACCTCAGGGGGTTGTGCATGACCTTTGCGAGCTCCAATTTTGGCTGGGATGGCCTTCTTTGCCAACGAAAATGGAGTTTGGGAGGGCTGCCAAAGGCACCCCTGATACCCCTCCTGAGGTCCACTTTCACTGGCAGTGGCACTGCAGGCCAGTTTTTCACTGTTTCCAGGACGGCCCCAGGGGCCAGATTTAAGCACCCCACAGGCTAGATCTGGCCCCCAGGGCTTAAGTTTGACATCCCTAATCTATATCAAAGACCTATCATGTTCAAAATGCTGCTATCCACAATGCTGTTTAATATCTATTTTAATCGACTGTTAAAATAAATTGTTTAGAGCTTTGAAATTGGGTACTGCTGGTGCTGTTCCCTATCATAATTTTTGTGTCCACTATTCCAAAATATCTTCAATATGTCCAATTTTCAAATATTTTGTTTCATTCTGTTTTAAGCAATTTTAACTGTTTTTCTTCTTGAATTGAAATCTTTAGTTCCTTTTAATGTCCAATTTTTAAAGCCTTATTTTTTTAAGAATTCAAAACAAAAGCATTTTCTGATAGGAAGGATTCTTTATAATTAATTCTAAAACTTTAATTTAAATTTATATGGACCTTTAGTCCATTTCTAAAATCAAAATTTTAATCAACCTTTTGTTGTTTATTAAAAAAAGTTAGCTCTTAAACTTGTATTTAAAATTTATTTTGCTAACGATTAAAAGAAACATACCCAATGCTGTAAAATGTTTTGATCTAAAGGTTCTGAGAAATTAAAACAGTTTCTAAAAGCAATTAGAAAAAAAGAATATATGAACTCTTTGTCTTTAAGGACACTGGCCATGAGTTGAGCAAGATAGCTATTACAAAAGTAAGGAGTAACTGTATGGAGTATTTGTCTTCAATCTCAATCTCAATTTTTTCCTCTTGTCCAAAGAGGAATTATGAAGAGACAGTTAACACTGAGGAAATATTGGCTCAATCCAGTATGAGTGCTATGCCTATCACAGACACAAATGTTGAAGAAGTTAGGAAAGTCTTCATTTAATCACCAGTATCAAGCATAGGCTGAAAAGGCAAAGCACCTTTTGAATTTATAAAGGGCATTATAAACAGAAAGGTTGGAGTAGTGCAGTGGCATAGAAGTGGAATTCTCACCTCACATATAGGAGGCTGTGAGTTTGATCCTGGGTAGAGGCAGCTGTTTGTTTTTTTCCTCTGGGTACACTAAGAAAATATCTACTGAACAAAACTCTGCATTGGTGACAGGAAGGGCATCTAGCCATTAAAACACTCTGCTAGCTCCATTCAGGGGCCAGACTCCACCCCAAAGGGGTTATGGGGTTGTTAAAAGATGATGATGATTATAGGCAGAAAGGTTAGTTATCCATTGTTTATGCTAGATTGGAATCCATATGAAAAAATTGTATCCTACTCAATGAAGAAGGAGAACAGTTTATTCCACTACAGGAAATAAAAAAATATCTACCCACCTGTGGATCAGTTGGTGGAGTACCTTCATCTAACCCTTTGATTATTCTTCCCATTAACTGAAATTAGTTTAGACTGATATCCTATTGAATCAAATAATCAAATTAATCACAAATGAAGTTGAAAGCTTCCAATGAAAAATAACAACAACAACAGGATAGAAGAACAGGATATGTTTCTGCAAGCATAAGGAGCTTCAGACAGTTGATGTTACCGATGTTGAAATTGTTGCATAATATATATAATAAGCACTAACTTTAAAAAGCAATTAAAGGTCAATTTTTCTTTGCAATATTAAGAAAGAAAGAAAAAGATTTGCTACCATAACTTCCTTCGCAATCTCATCATATAGCACTGGACAGGCAGGGAAGTTTTTAAACATTCATGATTCGGTGGTCTTATGGGACCAGACATAAGCACTACATAGAGATAGTGCATTCTGCAGAGAGGAAAATGCACCAGGGTTTCATCCAGAGAGTGTGCAAACTTGGTGGATCAGCTTTCAGATCATATTATTTCCTAGTCTTGGGATAAAATAAATATGTATTAAAGCTTGTGGTTATATCCTGGGGAAGTAATAATGTTAACCAAACCCTTGACATACAAGCTCCCTATATACTGCACTGTAGCTGCGTGACACACATTTCAATAACTTTGCTATTTGAACAAAGGTAATGAAAATGTCATAAAACTGGATAAAAGACTGGTAAAGTTTACTCAAGGCTGTGATGTTTTTTTTCTTTTTCTCCAGTTGAAGTTGCTTTGTAGAAAGAAAGGGAAAGAAAATGATTTTTAGTCCGGAACAGCTGGGATTTTGAAGTATATATCTATCTCTCTGATGTGTGTATATTTTCTTTTCATTCAATTATTGACTATATCATATCCAGGTATACATTTCAATACTCAGCAGTGCTACCATTCAAGTAGCATATTTTTAAGATATTGATACAAATTAATTCTGATATGGCTAAATGTGCCATCATTTGATTTCCATACTTTCCATTACAAATATTTTGCTTCATGCTTACATCTACAGCATGCATCTTTATGTCACGAGTAAAGAAAAATGTACTCAGTGATGTATTGCAATGAAGCATCTGAGATAGTTTTCAAGCATCTCTTGCTTCATTCACTAGATATATGAGGCAAAAGGCATTCTTGTCTGACCATATTATGGAGCATCTTAAAGTATTAATTACTGACAAATTATAAGAGCTAGGCCTTCCCCTGAGGCACTGCCTAAGGAGTGAAACATTTTAGTGACCTTTTTACATTTTGAAGCAATAAAAGTTTGGTGTAAAACACTATTCCTCTGTTACCACCTCACAATAGGAATGTAGAATTGCAAATGAAAGCTAATTAGAAATAATTTTCAAGGAAAAAAATACTATAGAGTTTGCAAATGTGTTTCAGTCAGTATAATTTTTGATATTTGGGAAGAAGAAAAAAGAGGGGGGAGAATGATGTAGTGAAGGCTGGCATTCAGTTATGTGACACTTCTAAATTAGCTTGGCCCTTGGGATACTATTTTAATATCAATGGCTTTGCAAGATCCCACTGGTGTTCCACTGACACAAAATAATGAGGAAAGAATGTTATTTATTCTGAACTAGAAAACAATAGAAATGAAATAGAGTTAGTCCACCCATCATAGATAAAGCCTGGTTTTTGCTCAAGGTTTTTTCACTGAGAATATTGCAAGAAAGGTGCTCCCATTTTCTAACCATGTTCTTCAGTATCTCTTAAGCAATGTTATTGAGAAGAAATGGATGGTTTTACAATATATTTCTTTCTTTCATTCATTCATTCATTCATTCAGAATATAATAAATTCTTTATTGGCCAAGTATGATTGGACACACAAGGAATTTGTCTTGGTGCATATGCTCTCAATGTACATAAAAGAAAAGATACATTCATCAAGAGTCAAGAATCATCAGGTACAACACTTAATAATAGGCATTGGGTACAGTAAGCAATCAAATCATACTAGGAAACAGTCAATATAAATCGTAAGGATACAAGCAACAAAGTTACAGTCATGTTATGTCCCACCTTCAAAAATAAACAGATAAGGCTGAAAGCAGCAGTCCTCGCAAATAAAAGCAGCAACCAGGAATCTTTACTGATTACAGCTGTGGTTAGCCTTCACAAAATAATCCAAAATAATAGTTCCAATAAATCCAAATCCCAACAAGATATTTCAGATTTAAATCCTCCAAACCAAAGTCTTCAGTTCTCCTTGCAAACAATTTGTTCTCGACAGCGTGCAGTGTCATCCCTCTTCCTTTTATAGAGCAGCAACTAATTAGTCTAATTACTGATCTGCCCTCCTCCTGTGCTCCCGTTGGTTTCTTCTCGTAAGGAGACGCCTGCTTCTGACATCCACCCAGCGATTATCTAAATTATTACTTTCACCTGAAGACTCCATAAGTTCCTCATTATCAGCTGTTCCCGGCTGATAACCTGATTGAGAAGCCAAGAGGTTGAAGGTTCAGGCCGGTCCTGCAAATCAAATGTGACCTCCCTTGTAACATTCGCCTCCTCCTCATCATTGCAATCACTAATACTTGCTGATTCATACAAGTCCTCCTCGCTGGAACTTTCATTCAAAAACCTGTAGCTGGTGCCGAATCACAACACTATCCCTCACCGCAGGGCCCTTCCCCCGGGTCTGACGATCTGGATGCGGTTTCGAAGGGAAGCGTGCATGAAAGTCTCGAAGCAGATCTGGAGCATGAAATGTAGATGCATCTGTCCAGGAACAAACCTCCGAATCATCTACTCTCCTCCCGACCAAGTACTGGAATCGACCCTTGAGCCAACGGGAATCAAGGACGCTGACCACCGTATCGTCAACAGCAGCCTTCTCAGGGAGTGATGATGATGGAATCGTTTCAGCAGAGTCACGTGAGCGACAATCAGAAGAATCGGGAATCAGAGAGATCGATGAAAGATGGGGTGAATACGCATAGAACGCGGTAAAGTGAGGCGGTATGCCACAGGGTTAACAACTGCCTCAATCGGGAACGGACCAATAAACCGATGATCAAGTTTCCTAATAGGGCGATCGACCTTCAGATGTTTTGTAGATAGCCACACTTTATCGCCCACAGCTAACGGAGGCGTTGCCCGACGGGACCGATCTGCAAACCGCTTATAATCTTCTTTTGCCTTGTTCAATTGTTGCATCAGTAGACAGCGAACTGCGTGTAGTTCTTCCAAAAACTCTCGGGTCTCAGGAACCGGGGAATCCATCATAGTTAATGGGAAGAAGCGCGGATGATAACCCATATTTGCAAAAATGGCGTGACACGAGTGGAGGTGTGCTGCGAGTTGTTAAACGCGCGATTCTGCTAATGGGAGATATTTTCGCCCAATCGTTTGTCGCACATTTACAAAACATCTCAAATATTGAGTAAGAATCCCAATCACCTTCTCTGTCCCGCCATCAGTTTCTGGATGGTGCGCTGATGCTAAACATACTTTCACTTGCAAAGCCGCCATTAACTGTTTCCAAAATTGTGCCGTACACTGGACCCCACGATCAGAAACCACTCTATCCGGCAGTCCATGTAAGCGAAAGATATGCTGCAAAAATAACTGAGCCGTAGTGCGGGACGATGGCAATTTCCGACAAGGAATGAAATGGGCCATTTTAGTTAGCATATCCACTACCACAAGCACTGTTGTGAACCCCGACGAAGATGGTAAATGTGTCAGAAAGTCCATGGAGATCGCTCCCCATGGCCTACTTGGAGTCGGCAAGGGTTGCAAAAGTCCAGGGGTGCACCTGACGCCGCTTTCGCTTGCCTACATTGAACGCATAGAAGCGACGTAAGAGGACACATCATGACGAACTCGAGGCCACCAGAAAGTCCGGGTGACTAAATGCAAGGTTTTGTGAAAGCCAAAATGACCAGCAGCAGGGTTATCATGACATTGTGTCATGATAAGGGCCCTCAACGGTCTGGTAGGTACATATATTAAACCCGATGTCGAAGCAGATCGTCTTCAAAAGACCATGGAGAATTAGAGCCAACATCCCCCCGTCTCTGCTGCGTCCACGCATCCAAATGTTGCGCCTCTCGTAGTCGGGCCGCAAATCTACGGTTCCTGTAGTACGGCTAGAGATTCCGGTGGTAACACCGTCCGTAAAGGAAGAGGATCTTCGGCACAAGTATACTCTGGTTTCGAGATAATGCATCCGCCCTCCGGTTCTGTCCACTTGGAACGTAAGTAACAGAGAAATTGAATCTGGCAAAAATAATGACCAACGAATCTGCCGTTGATTCAATTTCCTAGCCGTGGTCAAATGCTCCAGATTTCGATGATCCGTCCGAACCTCCACCTTGTGCCGAGCCCTCCAAATGATGTCTCCAGGTCTCAAAAGCAGCCTTAATGGCTAACAACTCCTTTTCCCAGATGGTATAGTTGCGCTCCGAAGCTGTAAGCTTCCTAGAATAGTATGCGCAAGGAAACAGAAGTGCGCCATCCTCCGAAGCTTGTAACAGCACTGCTCCGATAGCGACATTAGAAGCATCTGTCTCGACTACAAATGGACGATCCGGATCAGGATGTTTCAATATTGGCTCGATTACGAATGCTTTTTTCAAAGTGTCAAAAGCCTGTTGTTGTGGAGGCCCCACACAAATGGAACCTTCTTACGGAGAAGCTGAGTTATGGGGTCCATTATTTTCGCAAAACCTGGAATAAAAGTCCGATAATAGTTGGCGAATCCCAAAAGTCGTTGTACATCTTTGACCCGACGAGGAGCTTCCCAACTACACAACGCCTCAACCTTTTTGGGGTCCATATAGCAATGCCCATGGGAGAAATGATGTGTCCCAAGAATTCTATTGACGACTGAAAAAAGCAACACTTTTCCAATTTAGCATAAAGTTTATGCTCCCGAAGACGCTGAAGCACTTGACGAACCTGCTGAAGATGTTGCTCTCTGGATCTTGAATAAATCAAAATGTCGTCCAAATATATGACAACAAACTTATCCAGCATGTCTCGAAAAATATCGTTCATCAAATGTTGAAATACAGCAGGAGCGTTGGTCAAACCAAATGGCATGACGGTGTACTCGAAATGACCATAACGAGTGCCAAAAGCCGTCTTCCACTCATCTCCCTGACGCATCCGAACCAGATTGTAAGCTCCACGTAAGTCAAGTTTCGTGAAAATAGTAGCTTCCCATAACCGCTCCATCAATTCGGGAATGAGCGGTAAAGGATAGCTATTTCTCACGGTGATAGAGTTCAAGCGTCTATAGTCACAACAGAGACGAAGTTCTCCCGACTTCTTCTTGACAAAGAGAACAGGTGCCGAAGAGGGGACGACGAAGGTCGAATAAATCCCGAGCTAGATTTTTATCTAAAACTCTCGAAGTGCAACTAATTCGGGCTTGGACAACGAATACAACCTCCCTTTGGCAATGGAGCACCCGGTATCAAATCCACGGGACAATCGTAAACACGATGTGGTGGTAATTGGTCTGCCTCCTGTTCACTGAAAACATCGGAGGAATCTGACAGCTCTGAAGGAATCGAGACAGCAGAAGCGACAACATGTTGGCCTGTGGAGACATGCCTCAGGTGGTCCACACATTGCAGGCTGGGAAAAGAAACAGCATTCTGCGCCCAAGCCACCAACGGATCGTGTAAACGCAACCAGGATACTCCGAGCACCAAAGGAAGATGGAGGTACGAGGTGACATAAAAACTTATCGCTTCCTCATGATCCCCAATACGCATGCGCAATGGTTGGGTGGCAAAGCGAATAGGTCCCGACTTGAGTTCACGCCCATCTACGGTTTCCACCTGCATGGGGGGAGTCACAGACACTAAAGGAATTTTGAAATGTTTCACAAAAGCATAGTCCATAAAGCTTGTCGTAGCCCCTGAATCCACCAGTGCCACAGCAGGAATTCCCTCCTTCCGGGATTGCAAGAATATACGAGTGTCCAAAAGTAAATGTCGAGGAGGGCCAGAATCTACTTCGGCAATTTGGGATGAGAGTGGAAGTTGTGCCCGACCTAAGGTTTCCCCAAGGTCGGGCCTACCCGTTTCCGATGGGCCAGCACTGGTTTCTGGTACAGGTCCCCGAGTCCCCTTCCGTGTGCAAGAATTAACAAAATGTCCCAGACCCCCGCAATAAAGGCACAAGCCTTCCTGGAATCGTCTCAACGTTCTTGCACCGCTAAGCGAGGGCGGAGTGCGCCTATCTCCATCGGCTCCTCTGCTGAGGTCTTGGATTGGTAAACCCTCATAGGCGGGATGCGTGCGAGAAAACACAGATGGTTCCGCAATGGTCCGTTTACACCCACGTTGTTGTAAGCGAGCTTCAACACGTAAGCATTGAGTAATTAGTGTGTCCAAAGTCGAAGCACACTCTGCATGGACCAGCTCATCTTTGATGGCATCAGACAGGCCTTCCTGGAATGCAGCCATATGAGCCGGTTCGTTCAGTTGAGTCCATACACAACAAGTGGAATTCTGCCACGTATTCTTGCAAGGGACGTTTGCCCTGAGTAATATTCTTCAACTTTCTGTCCACAATTTGTGATTTAATCGGGTTCTCAAACATTATGTTCATCTGTTGAAGAAACCCCTTGAAATTGTCTAATAATGGGCTATCCTGTACTAATAAGGGAGTAGCCCATTTGGCAGCCTGCCCAGTTAACAAACTAATAACAAACCCCACTTTAGCCCGGTCGGTTGGAAAATCTTCAGGCCTCACAGAAAAATACAGTTGGCACTGACCCAAAAATGTGGAAAACATGTCTGTTTGCCCAGAAAATTTTTCTGGCATAGCTACCGGGATTTTCCTCATAGGGGGTGCAGGGGGCTCAGCTGCAGCTGAGACAGTTTGAGAATTGGTAACAAACGCTAACAATTGAGTTACCTGATTCTGAAGGGACACATTGCTCTGAAGTAACTGATTAATCTGTAACTGTTGCTGGTCAATCAATTGTTGCATTTGAGTTAAATCCATCGTTGCAAAGATGGTCTGTTAGGTCGAGAACAAAAATGTTATGTCCCACCTTCAAAAATAAACAGATAAGGCTGAAAGCAGCAGTCCTCGCAAATAAAAGCAGCAACCAGGAATCTTTACTGATTACAGCTGTGGTTAGCCTTCACAAAATAATCCAAAATAATAGTTCCAATAAATCCAAATCCCAACAAGATATTTCAGATTTAAATCCTCCAAACCAAAGTCTTCAGTTCTCCTTGCAAACAATTTGTTCTCGACAGCGTGCAGAGTCATCCTCTTCCTTTTATAGAGCAGCAACTAATTAGTCTAATTACTGATCTGCCCTCCTCCTGTGCTCCCGTTGGTTTCTTCTCGTAAGGAGACGCCTGCTTCTGACATCCACCCAGCGATTATCTAAATTATTACTTTCACCTGAAGACTCCATAAGTTCCTCATTATCAGCTGTTCCCGGCTGATAACCTGATTGAGAAGCCGAAGAGGTTGAAGGTTCAGGCCGGTCCTGCAAATCAAATGTGACCTCCCTTGTAACATTCGCCTCCTCCTCATCATTGCAATCACTAATACTTGCTGATTCAAACAAGTCCTCCTCGCTGGAACTTTCATTCAAAAAACCTGTAGCTGGTGCCGGAATCACAACACAGTCATACAGTCATAAGTGGGAGGAGATGGGTGAAAAGAAGGGAGGATTAATAGTAATAGTAATGCATAAAATAAGACCATATTTATAAAAAAAAATAAAATCATATTTATAAAAAATCATACTAGGAAACAGTCAATATATTATAGCCTGCCTTTATCTTTAAAAATAACTCAAGGCAGTGAGCATACACATCAGTCCTTCCTCCTATTGTCTCCACAAAAATACTATAAGTTGAGTCAGCATATCAAAGCCACTCAGCCAGCTTTCATGCCTAAAGTGGGATCAGAATTCATGATCTCCATCCAGCTGTTGTTCTGAAGGGCCTTGAAGACCTGGCTGTTTGGTGAGAAGTAGTAAAGGCCTTCTTTGAACTATGCAGGTTTATTTCTTTTGTTCCCAATCAGTTTTTGGTCACTCTTTCCACTCTTTCACTCTCCCTTCTTGTCTATTGTTGTATTTTTCTCCTTATGTGTAATTTCCCAGAGTCATTGGTGGCATATGAATTTAACAAATAATTAGAATAATTTAATTTAAAAAAATATGGAGAGGACGAAGGATGAATTTCAAACTTTTTCTGACACTCTGAAATGTTCAGATGGCTCATGTATTATAACGATAATAACAGCAATAAAAGTCTTTAATTGTTCTCATAAAAATAAAGGTTTTGTGTCTTATGAAGGAAGATCTGTTTACAGGAGAGGAAGCATGGAGTATTGTTTTTTTCTCATTCCTGCCCTTGTGGTCAAAAAGTAGAAATTAACTGTAATGATCTAAACTCTCGCCTAGTCTCTCAGCTGGTAGCATATAGAAAGTTTTTTGGCAAACATTTTTTCTCCCCATTTCCCCTTAGATTAATGAATGAGAAGGTTTTTGTTAAAAAAAGATCAAAGTACAAGAAAATTTTGATGAAACTTACATGAGTAGATCAAGGATTTTTTTTTATTAAAAAATCACAAACTTCTTGAACATAAAGTAGAAAATGAGAAATCTTTTTGATGGGAAAAAAAGACTTTTGAGAAAATTTCAAGACAGTTGTGAGAATGGATTAGTTCACTCCTTCTATCGATGTACCTGAGACAAGAAAGGGATTTGGACATGATCTTCTCACCTATTAATAGTTCAGCTTGTTATTCTTTGGTACACTGTTCCACTTGCAGAATGCAGGTAAAACAGGCACTTTGATTGAGCCTCCTGCCAGATGCTGAGAGACCTTTGATGATGTACTACTTTTGTGACATCCATCCATCTCTGCCAATCAAATGATATTCTCTCTACAACCTCAGCTAGTTTCTAATTAAAGTTAAAATTGCTTCCTGGTTCTTGGGTTTATGAAACAAGATCCCACTGGAATAATACTAATAGTAATATAAACAATGCTAAATGTACATGCATTCACACACAAACTGTATTGAGGTGGATAACCTTGCCTGTAAAAAAACCAATTTCTTCTTATTTAAGACTTAGAAGAGATACAAAAACAGTTACAGAAAATAAGGCAAACATCAAATGGAAAATAGAAAAAATATGGCAGCAAATAGGTCAAGCTAGCTTTGTACTCTAAAATTTGATCCAAGTCATTGAATATAACTAAAAAGATATAACACATTCTATTTTTGTAACATCTAGCTATAACTTAGTATTGCCCAGTCACTTTAGATGAAAGCACACAAAAAAAATCTACCGCTGAAATAGAGCTATCTTAATAGAAAAATTCTGCAAAAGGTGTAGATAAAAACTCTTGAGTAACCCGGTTATTTCCGCCCATTGCAATCTATACTAAATAAAAATGGTGCACATGCACATGCAGCTTTATTTAAGATGCTACACGTGTATCTTCAAACTGACCTCATTCCACGGAAGACCCTAAATTGGTTACTGAGGTGGAACAATGTCTCTCAAAAGTGCTGCTTCATCATGTCAGGAAGCTGAAAAGAGGATTGTCAAATATATAGCTACATAATGAAGTTTGTGTGAAAGCAGCATCACCCCATCACAATGCAAGTGTATGTACACATCCTGATGTCTGTGGAGATTTTTAATCATCCAGGTTGTGGTTATCCCAAAGATGTCTTTTTTTTCTTTTTTTCAAAAGGCAACTAGACTATGTTGTCATATGTAGGCCCAAATTGAGGGCTTTGACATGAGGTTACATGGCAGATTAGTTGTCTCTGAAGGAGATGGTGAATTCTGGGTGTGGAGTGTCTCCAGATAAACACACTGCATTTTTGTGGGATTATTGTTTGTTTAATATTAAAAAAACATAGACAATTGATAGATTTTACAAATCAAATAAGATCAAGTAATATGAGACAGAATGACTGTGACAATAACTATGGACTGCCAACTGAGACAAAAGTATTAATGATAAAGGAAAATGAAATAGGAAAATAGTTAACGCTAATTTGAAACAGTTTCAAGAGATGGAAGAAAGATGAAGAGATGAAAGAGTAAATTAAAAATATGGAAGAATCCTTGGATGTAAAACAAATTAATGAGAAAGTGGAAATTTTGGAAAGTAAAATAAAAGTCATAGGAATTGTTAAGTCTGGGAGGATGGGTCCAAGAATGGAGACAAGACTCAGATAGCAACAACAGCTCTTTATTAGTGACTTCAGATCTGAGCGAAATATCCTAGCCGCAGCAGCCCCTTATATAGGGCTTATATAGGGCTTATATAGGCAGCCAATGATGGTGATTTGAGTTTGCCACGCTTGGTTAGACCAATTGCGGCAGCCTGCTAACTAGCCAATCGGATCAGTCTGAGGCGACCAATCATGATCCGCTGCTAGCGGACCAATCCGATTTGCAGGCTTTCAAGCCTGCTAGTCCGGAACACCCCTCCCCTCTAGGTTCCGTCTAAGGGGTGGGGTTATGTAGTCTCATAGGTAGGTGGGTCTTCGCACCTGTCTACCTGACTTGCGTAATTCCAAATGCCCTTGTTCGGTTTCAGGTTCTGACGGGCTGCTTGCTAGGATTGCCTGGGACGGTGAACCAGTTCCATAGCTGTGACTCCCATCTGGTGACCTCAGGATGGTTGAGTCGCCCACTGCATTGCTACCGCTTGGGCTCCCAGGGCTCGCTGAACCTGCTCGGCTGCTGCTTCTAGGTGAAACGTCTGTTTGCCAAGGCTCTACTTCAGCTGGTGAGTATTGTAGGCTTTGATGTGGTGATCGTGGGGTTTATTCTTCTAGGCCAGATATTGGTTCTATTCCAGAACTCATGGTTTCCCCTTCCCCCCTGGTTTCGTGGTTGGGGTCACTGATGGGAGTTGTGGTCAGCCTGGAGCGTAGCTGGTCAATGTGGCATTTCCACGCTCTCCCATCTGTGGTTAGTAGGCGGTAGGAGCGGGGGCCTGTGATCTGAGTTATTTGGGCAGGAATCCATAGGGGGTCCCCTGAAAAGATTTTTGCAAATACAGGGTCTCCTACCTTAAAGGCGCAGTGCTTGCTGCTGGAACCCAGGGGTTTTTCCAGGGTGTAAGGAGGGTGCAGGCGGTCTAGAGGTGATCTGAGTTTCCTGGCCATCAGAAGTTCAGCTGGGCTCTTGTTGGTCATGCTGTTAGGTGTGATGTGCTGGAGAAGGAGCATCCTAGTGACTTTATCGTGGATGTTACCTTGTTCCATTTTTTGTAGACTTTTTTTTGTGAACTGAACTATTCGTTCAGCTCTACCATTCACCGCTGGATGAGCCGGCGATGTTAATGCGTGTCGGATGCCTCGGTCTGCTAAGTATTGTTCAAAGGCTAAGGCAGTAAATTGGGGCCCATTGTCGGATACCAGAACATCGGGTAGGCCGTGAGTTGCAAAAAGTCTGTTTAATTTCTTGATGAATGCATCTTTGGTGGTTGTCTTCATTTTATTAACCTCGAGCCAGTTAGAATATGCGTCTACTATTATTAGGAAAGTATGCCCCTTTGTAGGTCCTGCAAAGTCGATATGAATGCACGACCAGGGACCTCTGGGCATTTCCCATTCGGCTGGTGGAGCTTTCGGTGGGGCCGAGCGTGTCTCTTGGCATCTGTTACAGGTGGCAACCCAGGTTTCAATTTGTTTATCCATACCTGGCCACCAAGCGTGTCTCTTGGCATCTGTTACAGGTGGCAACCCAGGTTTCAATTTGTTTGTCCATACCTGGCCACAAGGCATAGCTCCTTGCCAGCACTTTCATACATACGATGCCCGGGTGTCCATCGTGCAGCAATTGTAGAACTTTTTTTTGTAGTTTTGCTGGTATGACCACTCGGTCTCCCCATAATACGCACCCTCTTTGTGAGAAAAGTTCTCTTTGTCTGTTCTTGAAGGGTTTAAAGGTTTCGTTGGGCTCAATTTCTGACCATCCCCTCTCCACCCAGCCAAGAACTCGTGCCAAGCATAAGTCCTTTTTGGTTTCTAATGTGATGTCTTGAGCTGTTAGTGGTGGTGAGGGGATTGTCTCAATTTGTAGTATTAGTAACGTGGGAGCTGGGTCATCTTGCAGTTCAGGTAGTGGGGAGCGGCTCAAGGCATCTGCGTGGGGAATGGTTTTCCCTGGGCGGTGTCTCAGTTGATAGTCGTAGGCAGCTAGGAACTCCGACCACCGTGTCATTCTGCGGGATAGAATATGTGGAGTGGGTTTATCGCCTGCCAGGATGCCAAGTAATGGTTTATGATCTGTGATGATGGAAAATGATCTCCCATACACATATTCGTGGAACCTTTTGATTGCAGATACAATGCCAAGGGCCTCCTTGTCTAGGTGGCTATAGTTCCTTTCTGTTTTTGACAAGGTTCTTGAAAAAAATGCAATAGGTGCCTCAGTGCCATTTGGTAGGACGTGGCTCAGGATGGCCCCCACCCCAAAAGGTGAGGCGTCACAAGTCACAGTCAATGGAAGTGTTTCGTTATATTGTATGAGCACTGCATCTGAAGTTAAAAGGTCCTTTACTTGTTGAAAGGCATGTTCCTCCCGTTGTCCCCAAATCCAGGAAGCCTTTTTATCGAGAAGTCTATGAAGGGGTTCGGCGACAGTTGCCTTCTGGGGTAGGAAAATGTTATAAAAATTAATGAGTCCCAGGAAGGCTTGAAGGTCTGTTTTGTTTTTTGGTCTTGGGGCATTTTTGATGGCTGCCAATTTCTTTTCTGTAGGGTGAATTCCTTGTTTGTCAAGGAGGTAACCAAGAAATTCAACCCTTTCAGTGCATAACTGGCACTTTTCCTTTTTTACCTTGAGGCCAGCATCTTTGAACCTTTGTAGGACTGTTCTGAGGCATTTCTCTAAATGACTCCTTGTTGGGGCAGCTATTAATATGTCATCAAAATAGGGCACGACCCCTTTTATGCCCTGCAATAGTCTCTCCATCAGGCTTTGAAAAATGCCTGGTGCTACGCTGACTCCAAACTGGAGCCTGTTACATTTGAACGTGCCTCTGTGTGTAACTATAGTTTGGGCTTCGGTGGTTTCGGCACCTACTGGCAACAGTTGCTAAGCTTGGGCCAGGTCAAGCTTTGCGAATATTCTGCCACCCCCAAGTGAATGTAAGAGATGCTGGATGACTAGTACCGGATAGGCGCTCTGCTGCAGTGCGTGGTTGAGGGTGGCCTTGTAGTCCCCACAGATTCTCAAAGACCCGTCAGGTTTTATGGGAGTGACAATTAGGGTCTCCCATCGGGCGTGATCAATGGGTTCTAACACGCCTTGTGCAATTAGTTTGTCCAGTTGCTCGTCAATTTTGGGTTTGAGAGCAAAAGGAACTCGGTGTGGTTTTAGGCGAATGAGCGTGATGTCAGGGCGGAGATTAAATGAGATAGGGGACCCTTTGTACTTGCCTAAATTTTCATTGAAGATTTCCTGGAAATCCTGGACGAGGGCTGCTTCCCAATCTTCATCTTCAGTATGGTGGATGCCTGCCATTCCGATTCCTAATGGCGTGAAGCACTGTAGGCCCAGTAGGCTAGGTCGGTCTCTATCAACAATGGTGAGTGGTAGTATTGCAGTGTGGCCTTTGAAAGAAACCTGGAAATGACTGGTGCCAGCAAATGGAATCCGGTTGCCCTGGTAGTCCTTCAATAAAAGTCTCTGGCTGCTGAGGTCTCGGCGGTGGATGTTGGGAATCAGTTGTTTAAGAGTTTTCCAGGAGACCATGGACAGGGAAGACCTGGAGTCTACTTCCATGATGCACGGTTGATTTTCGATGGTGACTTCTGCACGGATCTTTTTGGTGTCCAATGATGAAGCATGGCTGATGGTGATAGTCTGATGTGCCTCTTCCCATCTGGGTGCGCCAGTAAACCTTCAGGGTCTGTTGTACTGGTTCCACTGGTTGCTTGGGCGGTCCCTATTCATGGTGGGGGTGCCCTCAGTTCTTTTGGGGCTGTTTCCTCTCCGTTGGGGGCTGGAGTTTCTTTTGTTTCTGCATACCTTAGCAATATGCCCTCGTTTCTCACAAAACTGACGGATGGCGTCTAGGAATCTGCATTTGGATCGTGGGTGGTTTCCACCACACCCGGCGCACTGGTAGTTCGATTTACAACCCCGCTGGTCTCGTTGCTTGTGTTCTGACCGGAGTTTGTGGACTTCTTCCTCCTCACTGTCTGATGAGGATTTGACATCCTCATGATGGGTGGCTGACGTGTATTTTTCTGATGGTGTCACCGTATCATTGGTGAGTTGGCGGTTGGTCCCATTTGTCCGGTGCATTCGTGCTGCTGATTTACGAGTGGCTTCAGCTGCAGTGGCGTCTGCTATGGAATCTGCGAGGGTGATGTCTCCTTTGGCCATGATCTTGCTTTGGACGGTTGGATCTCTTGCCAAGGACAATTCGATCCCGCATGGCTTCTTCTAGATTGGCGAAGCCACAGAATCTGCCCAAATTCCTTAGGTCAGCCATGAAATCTCTGATGCTCTCACCTTCACGTTGATCCCTTTGGTAAAATTCGTGTCTGCGAATGAGAGTCGGTACTTCTGGGGCGTAATGGTTGCGAAGGATGGGAGCAAGGGTATCCCAGTCCATTGTTTTGACTTCAGCCGTTTTTGCAAGTGCTTTGGCCATCTTAAAGACGGTGGGTCCGCAATGCATCAGGAAAACTGCTCATTTTTTTGCTGGGCGTAGCATCTTTAAGATTGTTGGGCTCCAGGAAAATTTGAAATCTGTCCATATATGAGTCCCAGTCCTCACTGGCTGGATCGAACAGGGCGGGTTGTATAGCGCTGCTGGCCATTTCGCCGATGTTGCGCACTGTCAGCCACGTGCTCCTTCAATCTTCTGCGAGTGTTCAGTAGGCTCTGTTGTCTCCACATCCCATCCTCGTCGCTAGTGTTAAGTCTGGGAGGATGGGTCCAAGAACGGAGACAAGACTCAGCTAGCAACAACAGCTCTTTATTAGTGACTTCAGATCTGAGCGAAATATCCTAGCCGCAGCAGCCCCTTATATAGGGCTGGCTGTGGCTAGGCAGCCAAATGACGGTGATTTGAGTTTGCCGTGCTTGGTTAGACCGATCGCGGCAGCCCGCTAACTAGCCAATCGGATCAGTCTGAGGCGACCAATCACGATCCGCTGCTAGTGGACCAATCTGATTTGCAGGCTTTCAAGCCTGCTAGTCCGGAACAGGAATGTAGAGGAACATTATGCAGTAATATAACATTGTGATTGGATGCTGTCATGTGAAATTCAGAGCAATTCCAGAGGATTTTGGTGAAGGTATTAGAAAAAAAGTTTTCAAACTCTTATAAATTTTTTTGAAATGAAATGAAGAGGATCCAGAGTCAGAAATTAACAACATTTGTAGAATAAACAGAAGATTTATTAAATTAAGAAAGGTTCCAAATTCACAGATGCTGTGAGTTTGGCTTTTAAAAGAAACTCAGACCTTTCAGATGAAGATTAAATGAAATTTTATAACAGAAAGAGGCAATACAAGAAGAAATTAAAACAGTATTTGTAACACTCTATGCCTATGAGAAACAAAAAGGGGAAAAATAGGAATGTCCATTGTCTCTTTTGTGTTTTTTTAAATATTGAATAATATAAGGCAAGCTGAGAGAATACTGGGAGTTAAATTTTTTTTAAAAAACCTTATGGTTAATGGCATTTACTGACAATGTTGTACTTTTAGAAGATCCAATAAAGGGAATAGAAACATTAAATTATAAGAATATAGTACAGTAGGCAAGTTTAAGCTTGACAATCAGAAGACAAAGATGTTACAAAAAAAACATGAAAACAGGATCAAATTGAACTGATGAAATAAACCAGCTTTAAGATGGAGAAAAAAAGTAAAATATTTAGGTATCACTATGACAAATATGAATTGTGTGTTACTTCAAAACAATTATGTTAAGAAATGGAATGAAATTAAAACAGCTATATTACAATGGGAGTAGCTACAATTAATACTGCTGAGAAGAATTTTTAAATAAAGATGAATGTCTTGCATAGACTGATGTCTTTGTTTCAGACAATTGTTGTGGTTAGCCGGCAGCAGGTGCAGATGGCTGAGGAGAGCGATGACTCTGATGTGGGGCCAGGACCATCAGGGAGTAGACTACTGCCTTCAGGGATTGTGGTGGCTGGCAGCAGTGACAAGGAGGTTCCTGAGGAGCCTGTGCCAAGTGTGCATGAGTGCAGGATGATTCGTAAAAGAGAACAGCTGGAATAGCACAGGCAACTTGGGAGTAAGGATGCAATGTAATGGCTCCTCCCTCCAGGGAATGTAAGCCTGGTTTCAAAAGGTTTTTGCAAAAGCAAAAATGTTCTAAAGATCCAGCATTGTGTGTAGAGACTCCAGCTCATCTGAAGAATTCTGTCAAGGCTTTTCTGGTTGGATTAATTGGCTGCAAGCCATCTTTTATCTACAAAGAAGTTTATTTGTAGATTAAAGCTGTGAAGGTTTGAGTTGCTGCATTTGGTTAAGATTTTCTTGCTGGTAACAGGGTTGGGTCAGAACAACAATACAATTTGGCAACTGATGTACATTTGAGCAATGTACTTAGAATATATCTAAGTTGCTGAGAAATAGAAGAGTTTTAGCGAGAAAGACATGACTGAGATTTGGTTGGCATGGGTATTTGTGATACAATAAAGTCAGGGTTAATGAAGATTTCAAAAATGATTGTGTTAGAAATGCTTTATTAAGAATATGGAATAGGTGCAAATCTTTTTTTGGCTTTCAGCTAAATAAATATTCTATAGATAAATAATAGGCAAATAAAAATGGTTAATATATCATGAAATACTAGAATTATTTCAAGGAGACATAAAATAAAATCATAGAACAACTAACAACAGGGACATGGTTGTCCAGTGTTTTGTTTTTAATAGTTACCAGAAAGATTTAAAGTAGATTTAAAACAATTCAGAGTATTGAACAGTGCAAGACTGATTTTAAAACAAAAATGTGTACAAATAATTAACATGTAGTTGCTTAAATGTATATAAACTGTTATTAAAATTTATTAAAATTTGAAACAGAAGACAAACAAGTTGAGAAATATATGGGTTAACTTTTTAATTATAATATGAAGCTAAAACAATGGGAAGATATGTGGATGAAAGGACTGGCATTTACACTATGTTACAATCAAATATAGTTGTTATAAAATGATATACAGAAAAATTACATGTATAATAGTATTTCAAACTTATGTTAGAAATATGAACAATAAGAAGGTTTAAGGGAAAAGACCATAATATGTTTATTTGTGTCTGGAAGCCCCTTATGGATTTTTTGTGTAAGAAAAAAAACAAGTTTATGATTTATGGTTTCAATGATTAGATAATGTAGATTATAGAAATAAGAGAGTCACAATAGAACTTTAGATCGAGAGGTTAATACAGTATATAATTGTACTTATAAATGCTGTAAAGAAAATTGGAAACCACATCTTTCCATTTTATTTTTGTACTTTTTTATTTTTGCACCTTTTTCCTTCAGTTTCTTTTTTTAAAGAGTAAATGTTCAGTCAATTTTAGTTTGCATTATTCTTTTTCATTCATGTATGCTGTGATGGGTTACTTCAGGTTCTGCCCGGTTCTATAAAACCAGTAGCTCTGTAGAGCAGCTGACACCGAACCAGTTCGCTGTGACATCCTTCTGGTTGTGTGTTTGGCCCATCTGCCCACCCGGGCTCTTGGCTGTCCTTTATTTCCTTCTTTTTCAATCTCTGCGTGGCCCAGCTGAGGTTGAAAAAGCAGGAAAAAAGAGGATTTTCAAATGCTGTGCACCCTGCACACAGTGCTTGTCAGCTGTCCAGGTGGCACAGATGATGATTTTTCACAAATCCTCGACACATTCATGCAGCAAAATGCACTCTCACTGAACTGGTTGTAACACTGGTTGAATCCCACCTATGTATGTATGTATGTATGTATGTATGTATGTATGTATGTATGTATGTATTATATAATATGAAAATCCAAAAAGAACAGAACCTATAGTGTAATGGTATATTACTTTTGTCATTTTACAAAAACAGCAAGAGCCTGTGGATACCCATGAATATAGAAAGATAAATAAGTTACATAATTAGAATCAAAAGATGGACAAATAAAATCCAATGAATTGAAGTGTTTGTAGTCCATATTGTAGAACATAAGAGGCCATGAAAAATTAAACAAGTTTAAGGGCTAAACTTAAAAAATAAAAGATAATAAATGCTCAATTTTAATTTTTTTTTTTAGAAAAAGCTTTATTAATTTTACCTTTAAAAAAAACAACACAACTGCAAATTATGTACAACAAAAAGACAAACAGGCCCTAGCATAGGCCAAGAGGGAAAGAGAGGAAGGCTTGAGAGAGGAAAGAGGGAAAAGTAAGGGAAGGGGAGGGAAGAGTAGGGAAAACAATTAAAATAAAACCATATTTATTGTGACTGTCTGTAAGATCCTTTCTTCTTCAAAAATATCATCGGCGGTGCTTTTCTTTATCTCTGCTTCGGAAGCCCTCGGCCTTAATTTCCCTAGAGATGATCTATCTTTGGGTTAGCCAATTATATCAAGGATTCCAATTGTTATAATAGGTTGAGGATTCTTTATTTTTTAATGCTTGGGTTAGTTTGTCCATTTCAGCACATTGTAAAATTTTCTGAATAGTGGGGATAGAAGGGAGTTTCCAGCACTGGGCGAATGCCAGTCTGGCCGCGGTTAAGATATGAATTGTAATATACTTCGATTTTTTGGATATTTGTTTATCAAAAATTCCTAGAAGGAAGGACTCTGGTTTGTACTCAATTTGTTCCTTGGTTATTTCCTCTAGCTGGCGCCTAATTTTTTGCCAGTGCTTCTGGGTTTCCTTGCATGACCACCACATGTGGAAGAAGGTACCTTTTATGTTTTGACATTTCCAACATTTGGGGCTCGTGTTGGGGTGCATCTTTGCCAATCTCGAAGGGGACAGGTGCCATCTATAAAACATTTAAAAACATATAAACATTATAAAACATATAAAAGTAACAATAAAGCACCAGGACCAGACGGGATACCTGTAGAACTTTACAAAACAATCATAGAACAAATTGGACCACTGATGCTGGAAGTATTTAATGAGGTATGCTTAGTAGCCAAAATGCTGGACTTGTGGAGGGGAGGCTTAATTTCGCTGATTCCGAAGGAGGACTTAGACCATAGACTTATAAACATAGAATTATAAACCAATTTCGCTCCTGAATGCAGATTACAAACTATTCTCTTCTATAATAGCCAATAGATTAAAACAGGTTTTAAACACACATATCCATGAAGATCAAAATGGATTTCTCCCATTTCGACAAATTAAGAATAATTTAAGAACAGTGATAGACATTTCAGAATTCTATGAAGCCCATCCGGAAAAACAATTCGCATTTATGTTTTTGGACGCTGAAAAAGCATTCAACAATTTAAATTGGCATTTCTTAATTCAAAAAATATATAATATGAGCCTCAGCACCAGATTCGAAAATGTCGTCACTACAATTTACCACACCCAACAGGCAAATATTCTAATAAATGAGGAACAAACTGGCCCGATAAAAATAGAAAAAGGGGTAAGACAGGGTTGCCGTCTCTCCCCTCTGCTTTTCATATTCACCCTAGAATCTCTTTTGATGTACATTAGGCAAAATTCGAGAATTAGAGGACTGAGGATCAAATCAGAAGAGTATAAAGTACAAGCCTTCGCTGATGATTTGGGTTTTTTTCTGGAGGAGCCCATAGAAAAAGGACATAATTTATTAGAAGAACTAGAATGATTTGGAGAAGCCGCAGGATTTAAAATTAACAGGGGAAAAATGAAATTAATGACTAAAAATTTAACAGGAGACCAGAATAAAGAGCTAGAGACAACAATGGGAATACAGGTGACAAAAAAATTTAAATACTTAGGAATTTGGCTAACTCCACAAAGCAAATCATTAAAAGAAAACAACTATGACAAACTTCTCCAACAATCCAAGAAAGATTTAGATTCCTGGAGTAAATTACAACTTTCATTATTGGGCAGGATTGCTCTGATTAAGATAAATATTCTGCCAAAATTTCTATATTTATTCCAGACAATTCCAATCAAATTAAATTAATTTTTTTTTATGGAATTAAACAAGATAATGCTGAAATTTATTTGGCAGGGGAAAAAAGCTAGTATTAACGTAAAAGCCCTACAAGATTCAAGGGTTAGCCCTGCCAAACTGGGAAATATATCATACGGCAGCCACCCTATTATGGATAAAGGAATGGGTGAATCTAACCAACAAAAGAAGACTAATATTAGAAGGCCACGATATGCAGAAAGGATGGCATGCCTTTCTGTGGGAAACTGGGAAAACCAGGCAATCATATTTCCATAGGCATCTTATCAGGGACTCTCTATTAACCAATTGGAAAAAAGTACGTAAAAAACTCTATCTAAAAATACCGATTTGGCTATCTCCAATGGAAGCGATAGTACACCCTAATAATTTGGATATAACTAAAATGATTAAGTATCAAAATTTATTAGACCCACAAGGAAAACTGAAAACACGACAATAATTACAAGAGCGAGGATTTATAATTGATCAGTGGGTGTACCTTCAAATTCATAGTAGATACAAACAAGACATTAAGGAATTTGGAATCTACAATAAATTACAGACTTTAGACAAAATTCTATTAGGACCGAGTAAAAAAAATATATCTAAATTTTACAAACATTTATTAGAAACAGAACTAGAACAAGAAATTGTCAAAGGAAATATGATTGCGTGGAGCAGAAACGTGGGACGGAACATTACCCTAGCAGAATGGGAAAGGATCTGGAACAGGAACATTAAGATCACGAAATCAGCAGCTTATAAAGAAAACTCAATGCTCAATTTTTTAAAAAGAGATCCTGAATGGCTGTGGGAAGAAGTATGAAGTATACACAAACACCAACTATTGTAAGGATAAAAGAACCAAAAAATAATGTTGCTGGTCTGGGAAAGAGGGAGCCTTGGGCAACAAAAAGGATGCATGACAACTGAATGCCGAATTCTGACAAGCAGAAAGAACAAGGACAAGTATTTAAATCAAAATATCATTAAGTAAAGAAGTAGACAAGAAGAGTTGAGATTTTTTTAAAGAACATCAGAGAATTTGCAAGAAAATTTACAGCTAAAATAAGAGTACTCAAGAGGAATCACTGAAGAGATCAGCTAGAGGCAAATGAAGTTAAAGGAAGATAAAATCAGTTAAAATGGAATTAAAGAATGATGGAAAGAGGAGAATATATTCAAGAACTGACTTGAGGAAACATTAGCCAAAAAGAAAAGCACACAGGGACAAGTGAAATTTCAGGTGAATTGTCTAAACCTGGAGAAGCAATTAAACGGGAAGAGCTCTGTGTCAAAACCCAATAAATTAATTGCTTTTGTCTTGAGATTGCAGGAAAAAGCTCTTTGCATATTAAGGAAATCAAAAAAGGAAGAGGTAGGAGAATGCATAAATTATCAAACTATTTCATTAATTCCTCACACGATGATTAGAATTTTTCAAATAAGAACACAGGAATAAACGGAGAGAGAAAATTCCAGACAAAGAGGCAAATTCCAAAAATCTGACTTGTGATCAGACAGTAGAATCCAATGGATAACAAAATTTATTTATTTATTTATTTATTTTTATTTTGTCAAGCGATTATTAGATATAAGATATTATTAGATATAAAAATGCTCATGAATACATGAAATGGATATGTATAAGGAAAGAAAAAGAAACAATAGGACCGGGATGGTAGGCACATTGGTGCGCTTATGCACACCCGCTAGTGGACAATCACTTAAACATGAGCCAGCAGTATGTGGAAGCAGTCAAAAAAGGTTAGAGTTTTGGGGATTTGGGGAAGAAACCACAGACTCAGGCAGAGTATTCCAGACATTGACCACTCTGTTGCTGAAGTTGTATTTCCTGAAATCAAGTTTGGTGTGGTTTACCTTGAGTTCGTATCTATTGTGTGCTCTAGTGTTGTTATGGTTGAAGCTGAAGTATTCATTGACAGGTAGGACATTGCAATATATAATTTTATGTACTATACTTAGACTGAAGGTGGCACAGTTCTAGGTTTTCTAGGTCTAGAATTTCAAGTCTGGTGGCATAAAACTTGAAATTCTAGAGTCTAGAATCTAGACCTAGAAAACTAGAACTACACTGCTTTCAGTCTGATTTAAGTATAGTATATAAAATCATACATTGCAATGTCCTACCTGTCAATAAATACCAGAGTTAAAAAAGAGTGGTGAACTCTTCTTGTGAAATATTTCTGGACTTTCTCGACTGTATTAATATCAGATATATAATGCGGGTTCCAGACTGATGAGCTGTATTCAAGTATTGGTCTAGCAAATGTTTTGTATGCTCTAGTTAGCAATGTGGTATTACCAGAGAAAAAGCTATGCAGGATTAGGTTAACAACTCTTAATGCCTTTTTGATTATGTAGTTACAGTAGGCTCTAGCGCTTAGATCATTAGAGATGAG
Organism: Pseudonaja textilis; assembly: GCF_049901715.1. NCBI lineage: Eukaryota > Metazoa > Chordata > Lepidosauria > Squamata > Elapidae > Pseudonaja > Pseudonaja textilis. The sequence goes on along the minus strand of NC_141992.1, from coordinate 148,307,700 downwards.
TACTCCAAGGTCCTTGACAGAGTTTGGATCATCAACAAGGTCTTGACTATTGAGCTTGTATTTTATTTTCTGATTATTATTATTTTTTGCCAATATGTAAGACAGAGCATTTATTTGTTGAGATTTGAAGTTGCTATTTGTTTGACCATTCTGATACATAGTCGAGGTCTTTTTGAAGGGTAGCAGTATTGTCAGTGGTGTTGAAAAGCTTTACATCATCAACGAAAAGAACTCAGTTGCTCTTAATATGATCACAAAGGTCATTTATGTAGCGTATGAAGAGACTTGGTCCTAGAACACTACCTTGTGGGACACCACTATTGACAGGTACAGGATTTGATAGAATGCTCCCAATTTTGACCATTTGTTGTCTGTTTGACAGGAATGCTTCTATCCAATTATGCGGGTGTCCAGAGATATCATAAGATTTTAGTTTTAGGAGTAGTTTGTCATGTACCACTGAATCAAAGGTTTTACAGAAGTCTATGTAAATTGCATCTATTGTTTTACTCTGATCGAATTGTGTAGTCCATATGTTTTTGCAGTTTAAGAGTTGCAGATTACAGGATAGTTTTTTTCTGAAACCAAATTGTTTATTAGAGAGTAGGTTGTTTGTCTCTAAGTGGAGGATAATGGATTGATTAATAATTGATTCCATGACTTTACAGATGATGCAGCATAAAGAGATTGGTCTATAATTTTCATCTAGGCTGGGGGTCTCCCTTTTTGAAGATGGGGATGATCGTGGCTTGTGACCATAGTTTTGGCAAGGAGCTGGTCCTGAAAGATTTTTCAAAGATTATGCTTAGAGGTTCGGCTATGGCAGTGGATAGCTTTTTTAAGAAGTAGGCACATATTCTGTCCGGTCCAATAAATAGAGATGGTTTTAGATTGCATAGTGCTTTTTCAACATTGCCTTCTGTAAAATCGATATGAATTAGATCATTGTGGTTGTCTGTGGTCCGACTAGGAAATACTGGGCATGATCCATTGCTGTTTACAAATACTGAGCCAAAGAATGTGTTAAAGAGGTTGACTGCATTGTTGCAGTCTTTACCATTAGGTCCTTTCAGGACTGGGGTGGCCCTTGAGTCTTTTACTGTAGTTTGTTGTTTACAAAATTGTAGAAAGCAAGGGTGGAATTGGTGTGTAGAAGGTTTTCCTCTTGTTTAATGTGATTACTGGTGCATTCAGTTTTTATCTGGTGGCATAAATTTTTGTATCGGCTTTTGAAGTTGGCAACGTGACCAGATTTCTTTTTCTGCCAGAGTGATATCTTTTGAGATTGAAGTTTCCTTATTGTTATGGATAATCTGTTTTTTTTTTTGTTTTGTTTCATTTTGGGAGTTGTTATTGGTACATATAGTTTGATGACTCTTTTGACTTCAAGTAAAAATATGTTGTAATGGTCTTCAACAGTATTGCATCCAGTGAGTAGAGATTGCCAATCAAGGGATGAGAGATCATTGTCTATCAGATCATAGTTGCCTTTTTTGAAGTTATAATTGGGGATCCCGTCATTATGATGATTTTTGTGTGGACGTATGTTGAGACAAAAGTCAATCATGTTGTGGTCACTGTTGGAAAAGGGTTCTTTCATTTGTAATCCATAAATTGAATTCAAACTATTGCAGAAGATGAGATCAAGGCAGTTGTTTAGTCTAGTATTGTTTTGTTGCTAGTTATTCCAGTCCTAGATTTGTTGCAGCATTGTGGAAGGTTGCATGTATGGGTTCAGTTGTACATTTGTTTAGGGTCCAGTTAATATGAAGTAGATTGAAGTCACCAAGAAAGATAAATGCGTGTGGGCAAGATGTTGCCCATGTTAGTAGTGAATTTAACTTGTTTACATGTTCAATGTCATAATCAGGGGCTCTGTAACATAGTAAGAATTGAAATGTGATATTTAAGGACAGTTCACAGATGATGGTCTCAGGAAGAGCAAGCTCCTGGGTAACTTGGATGTTTTTTATATGTAGGGACTTTTTACAGAAGATAGCAACACCACCTCCTCTATGGATTTCATGATTTGATCGGTAAACATGATAGCCTCTTACTGTGGTAATGGAGTCAGGGAGAGATGTATTGAGCTATGTTTCACAGACAAATATGATGTCAAATTGAGCCATATTTAGTAAGAGGAGAAATTCAGGTATTTTATTTACAAGGCTTCTTGCATTAGGTAGCTTGCATCTAAGGCCAGTTGTAGAACACAGGAATAAATGGAGAGAGAAAATTCCAGACAAAGAGGCAAATTCCAAAAATCTGACTTGTGATCAGACAGTAGAATCCAATGGATAACAAAATTGCCAGAAGATGATTTATCTCTGCTTTACTGACTACAGGAATACATTTGACTGTATCATTCATGCTAGAATTGGAACATATTAAAGCTAATTGTTTAATATAGGAACATATTTAAAACTAATGCCAGAATATCTGATTCTTCTTCTGAGGACTGTTGCCAGTGAACAAAAAGCTACTGTAAGAACTGAATTTGGAGAAACAAGAGTGGTTCTGAAAAGGGAATGGAGGGAGACAAGGCTGTATATTGTCCCCATATCTATGTAATTTGTGCAGTGATTATATTACAAGAATAGCAGGAATGTTAGCAGTGACATCATCATAGAAGGTCACAACATTAAGTTTGTGATTTGAAGATATTACCACTTTGTTAACCCAAAATAAAGACCCTTTTGAGCCAAGAAAAAAAGGAAAACGAAAAATCTGAGTTAATTCAATGTTTCACATTAAATGTGGCTTTGCTGCTCACCATTTACTTTATTTTGATTAAAATATTTAAAAAGAGAAGGAGAGAAGGGCCGTAATGGACACAAAAGGAAGAATATTCCCTCAGAATGCTGATGGTCACAAAGCTTTTGCCACTTCGATTTCAAATGATGGAATTATTTGTAATCATTTTAATGGGCTAAACCAATTAAAGCAAAGGCAATATAAATTTCCTAGATAATTAATACGGTAGTATGAATGGAATATATCATTTTCAAACAAACAAAATAATTATAATAAAAAGAAGAAGGGGTAAAAATTTAATCAAAATTCCAAAAACAGTGAACAAACTGCTTGAAAGATTTCTCATCCTTTTATTGGGAGGAGAGAGGACCATTTTTGTTGATAGATAACGCATATCAACAATCAATTACAACAACCAATTTCTCCCAATGTTTGATAATAATTTTCAGAGTCAAACTTTATTCTTTAAAAATCTATAGTTCTTGATATCTTTATAAATTCCAAATACTTTGGTATTATTAGTAATCCCACACATTTGGAATATTGAAGTTATGGTGGAATGATGAGTAATTCTTTAAAAAAGATATTAAATAATAGTATTTAAGGATAACAAATACGGGCGCAAAGAAATGTTATTTATGTTTAAATGAATTAATGGGAAAATGATAAATGGATTATGAAAAGAGACTAGTATTATTAAAGTTGGAAGATTAGAATTATGCATACTTATTTGTATTATTATTGTTAGTGTTGTTTAAAAAAGACTTGACCCAGTCAATACACTGTCCACAAAATATGTATGTTTATATTGATTTTTTTTTTTTTGATATGGAATAAATTCCAAATATTAGGTAGTCAGTCAGAAAAACATATGCATCTTTAATGCACAGTTGATCCAAAATCATATGATCTGATCTGTTGATGTCAGCCTTTGTAAAATATAATTCCCTTGACGCTTTTATAGAAAGATAGAAAATAAATTTACATATACAAATACAAATTAAAAATACAATACAATGAGAAGAAATGAACAAATTAAAACAGAGACATTTTCAGACCTAGGCAAGAATGGTCTTACCAAAAGTTGTAATTTTTGGTCTGGGAAAGACGAAAAAGACACTCAAGGATCTCTTCTGCAAGTAGGAAACCTTTAAAAACAGCTTCTTAATGGGACATAGGAGGTAGGTATTTTAATCCAGTTTTAATCCAAATGAAAATATCATATTGAAGTTGAAATAATTCAATCATGTATAGGATTTGTAATCACTGCACTCAACTGGGAAGTAATTTTTGCTGCAGTAATATATTTTTTATTTCAAATACAACCTTATATATTTGATTTACATCCTGAAAATGGTCTGTCTGTCCATCCATTTTTAGAAAGGAAATGACGATTGATGCACATTTATAGTAGATAATTATTCTGAAAAAGCTAATTATGGAACTTGTTCTTTGGCTTATGTTGCATTCTTCCCTTGTGTAGAAAGCTTTGCACAAACAAAGGAAAGGCTGTTGTCTGATATAGAAAAGGAAAAAAAAACCCTAAAAATTGGAATAATCATTCTTTGAATGTAGCATTTGCAGATAATCAAAATAGAAAAGTCCCCTGAGACCCTAGACATGTATCTACCAAAGCTGTTTCAATTGCAAAGGCAATAGTGAACATTTCATTCTGTTTACTAAGAAGATAACAGCCACCCTAGAGACCCAAGGATACCAATTCAAGACCAGGAGACTTTGGTTAAAATGTAGCTATATTACTTCCTTGACGTATGTCAAGACAGAGTTGAATCTCTTCATTTGCAGAGCATTTCTATAAAAGCCAAATAAGAATTAAATTGGAATCATCAAGTTCTATACTCCAGAGAAGACCTTAAGTAACAGAAGCTCTATCAAAGGCAGAGAAGGCAATTTACTAGTAGCAGCTGATGTCCCAGTGTAGAACAACCAAGGTTGTAGTGACCATTTACATAAGAGTGACCATCATGAATTCATTTGTTTTTTTTAATAAACAGATGATTCTACTGTAAAATGGCATACAGAACATCTGTCCTGCAATTTTAGAAGCATTGTGTCTTATTTTCTGAAAAAGAGGGTTCTCCATCTATTTTATTTTTCAGGTGTTTGGGAATTTCTTTAAAATTTCTCTGATTGACATTTTTGAATGTTCTTCTTCATCTTAAAAGTAGCAAAGGATGCTACACAGAAGAAAGTTTCCCATTTGATATCTTTCAGTCCTTCTGAAGGCTCCTTAGATCCTCACATTTTCTAATCTTAAAAAGCTCAATAGGAATGTGAATACATTTTTTATTTTGAAATGGTGTAAGAATGGTAGGTTAGCCCTACGATGAAGGAAAATATAAATAATTTATCTTCTTTCTTCCAATATAACAGATAATCAGAGTTGGAAGGGACCTTGTAGGTCATCTAGTCCAATCCCCCACCCAAGCGGGAGACCCTACACCATTTCTGACAAATGGCAGCCAATCTCTTCTTGAAAGTCTCAAGTGAATATGTTTGACTTATTATTTTTACACAATGGTATAACTAGTCAAAATTCGTATTTCTGATTTAGTCAGAAGGTTATTGGGTAGGTAAGTCTAGCTAACTATTCTGTAATTTAGTAAATAAATAAAATAAAAATAAATAAATAATGTAATATAAATAACACTTTAAAAATAAAATTAAAAAATACTAATTGCAGTTGATATATTCATTTTTCTGTGCATTTTTATATTTTCAATAATTATTGTTTTATATTTTTATGATTTTAATATATATTTGTTAAGTCATTGGATTTTTTACACTGCTTCAAAATCATTCCAGATTTTTATGTTTTACCTTCTCAGGACTACTTCATAGCTAAGAACATGATATGTCATCTAGGACAGGAGTCTCCAACCATGGCAACTTTAAGCTTGGAGGACTTCAACTCCCAGCAAAGCTGACTCAAGAATTCTGGGAGTTGAAACCTTCCAGGCTTAAAGTTACCAAGATTGGAGACCCCTGATCTCGGAGAAATATACTCATTTCTCTAAAAGAAATTTTCAAGCAAACAAATTAAAAAAACAAGAATTATTATAAAAATATTTGGAAAATATTTATTTTTCTAGAAATGTTAACAGGGGCACCATTTTGTTGAGGATAGCACTATGAAAAAAGAAAGCTTATTCAAAAATCATAAAAGTGCAAAGAATAGTGGCTTGTTTCTACACTTCCCTATTGAAAAAACATAGGAAATTTTTTTATACGGAAACATCTAGTTTTTAGGTTGTGGTAAGTAAGGAGGTGATTTATTATTTTTAACTCCACTATTAATTTGACTCTGTATTAATTGATACATTAAATGTAACTCTTACATTTAATTGAGAATCTAGTTTTATAAGCTATACCATTCCCATTAATCATGGCAATTCTTTTATATAGTTCTTTCCATATCAGGAAATAGTATGATTTACTCAAAACTGGAAACCCATTTAGGTTTCAGTGGTTTTTAAGGGAGAGAGCATACAGTCTCTATGTCTATATACAGGTCCACCTTCTGCTTATAATAACTTTTTCAACTTGGTAGAAAATGTTACTATTTTATGTAACTATGTACAATAAATTTTAAACAGAAATGAAGTCATAATTTAAAGTTATAACTTATGATAATACTTGTAACATCATAGATAACTTATTTCTATAATCATACTTGTTTCTGGAGGATTAACCTTTACAGATTTTTTTACAGCAAAACCATGAGGGAGTCTTCTGGCATCTTAACTACTAACAAAATTTATGGATCACAGCGCACTTCATCAACTGCCTGTATAGGCAATACTTCTTTCTCGGGATCATTGTCATGACTCACCAGGAGACTGTCTCAGAAAGGTGTAGAATGTCTTATAATCTCATTTTCTTTTAGGCGAGGATGAAGCCATATTAAAAAGCTGATAAGACTAGATACACAACATAAATAACAATAGTGATATATTGCCTTTCCAAAACATCTGGAGCACCACTTGAACACCATCAGCATTGACAAAATCACCACCAGTCAATTGCAAAAGACACCTTTATTTGGAACAGGTTACATCCTGTGACACTAACTTTAACACCATCAATATCTGTAACACCATCAAATAGCCACATCTTCTTATTACAGGTCCTTGGGGAGGACTCAATAGGTAGATAAAAATGACAAATCCAGTCTAAACACCAGGCTGACTGGGCAACCAACCATAATTATAGCAACAACAACAATAATGATAATGCTGTTTTATGACATTTGGAATGTTTTGCTTGGTTTTAAATCAAGGGGGAAAAAGGGAAAAGGCTACTTTAATTCTTGCAACTCAGTTAGAGGGTTTATCCAGGACAGATAAAGATGAATGAGACCAAGATCATGAAAAACTGCCCACATGTACACACTGCATAGAATAAAGAAGCTGATAGAAAACTAGGGCTGAGGCAACAGAAGACAAACTCCAGAAGGATTTGATTTCCTTTTTCTGAACAGGTAAAAATAGTTAACAGTTTGGGAGTAAGAGATAGGTAGACAGAGACTGTTGAAGATGCCTGGCAGCAAATCAGTTGCTAAACTTTGGAAACAGGAAACTAAGGTTTGTGGAGCAGCTTTATTGATAGCACACAAAGTTCACGAAATTCTGAATTTTGTAAAGTTGCAAGAAATCCCGGAAAAGTTCAGAATAAAAGGGGGAGACATATGTGTACAGAAAAAATCAGTGAGGTTTGGTGCAGAGGATCCCTCGTGGAAGACATTGTGAACAATATAGAATAAGAAGAAGGAGGAGGGGGGGGAGAAGGAGAAGGAGAAGGAGAAGGAGAAGGAGAAGGAGAAGGAGAAGGAGAAGGAGAAGGAGAAGGAGAAGGAGAAGGAGAAGAAGAAGAAGAAGAAGAAGAAGAAGAAGAAGAAGAAGAAGAAGAAGAAGAAGAAGAAGAAGAAGAAGAAGAAGAAGAAGAAGAAGAAGAAGAAGAAGAAGAAGAAGAAGAAGACCTTTGAGGAAGCTTCACTGTTCTGTTGGTTCAATTGAGCATAATGTGCCAACTTACTAGGCCAGCCCTAGCAGGAGTTGTAGGAATATTGATGGCCATTCAGGATCAGCAAGTTGAATGGCTACATCTAAATTGTTTGGATGACAGATAGTCGATCAACTACCTGCACAGGAAGGTTTGCTCCTACTCTTTTAATTGTATACTGTATTATTTGAATGTCAGTGAGAAGCTGACCAAAATGTGTATATATTTGTAGATTATGTAATAAAGTTGGGTTTCAGATATACAATAGATAAATCCCAGAGAGGCATAACACTACATTATTATGTTTAAAGAAATTAAACATAACAGCAAAAGCTTATGCAGTTAGATGCTTGTTAATCTTAGTGGCCCAAGCATTTGGTTATTTCAAAACTTAGTGTACAACTTACTTTATTTCTGAACTGTGTAATATTCTAAGGGAATCAGGTTCATTATAAACTAATATTTAGTTGTAGCTTTTAAGATAAGATTGCATCTGATAGTGGTGTATGAATGAACAGCATTGAGTAAAGGCTAGTTTACAAAAGTCTATATTTTATTTATACTGGCTCCACCCAGCTTTTATTTTTGGACATCAATTTCTGACTGAGTTCTGGGAGGCTTTTTTTTCCTTAGTAGATGTACATATACACATCTACTTCTACTGTTGGACATGTTTATATCCACTGACATGAACAGCTCAGTTAAATGCTTCTAAACAGAATTACAGTATTGTTCTTTGTTAAGTTGTTGCTTATTGAAATAGGTCTTGAAAGGGTAATGCTATACTTGTTGATGAATGAACATTCCTTTTGTAAATGGGAGCCCCTTTTAACCAAGCAACTATATCAATAGCAACCATGGTATATAGAAAATATGAAAGTTAAAACAGTACCTCCATTTAAAAGAAAAAAAAATTAAATATTGAGTAACTAAAGGCCACTTTCTTGCTAAGTGTAAAAGGGATCTTGGAGTTGTTAGCAGTTGTAACCTGAATAAGAGCCTATTATTTGAAGCTTTTCATTGCAGAAAAGGAAAAGTAATGTTAGGTTGTATTAATAAAAGTATAAAATGGATCATTACCAAATCATGGGAAATAATAGTTCTGATCTTGATAATTTAGCCTTTTAAAGAAGCAACTGCAGTGAATGTGGTATGATAGTTCCCCTCTAATATCTAAAAACTTATGATGCAGAAAAAACCCAATACATTTCTGGGTTATCCCTGAGTACATGGAATCTTAAATTATAGAGAGATAGGTCACTGTAACAAATTGATATTGGGAAAACATCTTAAGGAAATCATAGTCTGATGGGGAAACAGTCTTCCTGGTATACTTGCAGGCTATATTAAACACACACACACACACACACACACACACACACACTCTTCACCCTAATGAAGATTTGAAAAACAAAGCAAAATGAGAAACTGTAGGCAATAGACAGAGAAGCAGATTCCAAAAACACTACAGTTAGATAGTATGGAAGAGTAGATAAAGTTCTATACTTTGGAATGAACTGAGGGTAGTGAAGGATACATACATTAACGTACTTCAATATGATACTGAACGAGTATTCATCATTGAATGCAGCAATTATCAAGGTAAGATATCAGTTGGATACCACAAAACCCAGTTCAAAATATCGACCTATCTAGACATGTCAAGGTAATGTTTCTGTTCATGCACACAAGTCATACATACAAGTCAGTCTGACTTTCATGCCTGATGCATATTTTCCTTTAGCTGTTTTATTCATTTTCTATAACCTTATCCTTCTTTTCTATTCGTTCTTTCATTCTTTTACTCTTCTCATGAAGGCAAAGGAAAAATGGCAGGAATAATTTGACATTGGCAATCATACCAATTATGTTTGGCAGCTTTCACAAGTATAATGAATATGAAGATATGAGAACTATTTGAAATAAAAAAGAAATAAGTTAAGAAAGGAATAGAAAATATATAAAATAAATTTGAAGAATATAAGAATATCTGAGAAAATTTATAAAATATGAAATGTAATGATATGATATGAAACTAAATGTGAAAGATGAATATGTAACCGAAGTCATATTTGTATGGAAATGTGAAAACCTGGAACCATTCTGTTCACTAAAAGAGTTGTTTTTGAAATATAAAAAATTAAAAACTATTTGAATGCTAAATACTATTTTTAGAACTATTTGAATAGGTTGATACTTGGTGATAATGTTCTCAGTCCTCTTCTAGGATTTGCTCAGTTTTCATCTTTTTTTATAATGTCATGTTTTTCTAGTTTCTGTCTTTATGATATAAATTCTTCTGTATTTTGAAAAAAAATTATATCCAGGAAGAATATATCAGGAAGCACTAAAATGATGCCAAATTCTACTATATTTGATGCCTCTTCTTTAAGTGATAGCAAAAATATTCTCCCAACACACACATTTATGTAAAAAAAATGTTGGATATAATTATAAGAACCACTTACTGTAAGTGAGTATTTAATAAATACTTCCTCATAGAGAAGGGCTCTGTGTAATTAGTTTGGTCCTGTTGTAGGCTCTTTCCAAAGTCTTTTGAATTTAACAGGAGGAGATTAAAGAAACAGAATCAAGGTAACAGTGTCATTATCTGTGTTCATTAGCAAGAATTTTTGCAAAACATTAGCAAAAATATTTTAAATATTTTAATTAAAAAGTTATAGAACAGTTTAAAAGAACTGTAACAGTTACTGTGACAGATGAATGTATCATTGTCTTAAATTTAATATCTTATACAATGTTTAGTCATTCTTTAAGGAATAACCATCCTGTTTAAAAAAAAAAAGGAGGTTATTTTGTTTTTATGTTTATAGATGAATAAAAATTTTGCCTTAAAACTGTATATTTAAAAAAAGTTGTCATTTAATAATTCCTGGAAAACTTTCTCAAACAACTTCCAATTTTATGTTCAGGAAAACTTGAGTAGTGATTGAAGTAAGTAGGCTGAATGTAGACAAGAAAGGCTGTTTATTCAAACTCCAAGAAGTTGTGAGAATTTCGTTGTATATCATCACAACATGGTGCCTTTAGTGGCAACTTTGCTGAAAATTTGCAGAAAATGCAAAGCATGCCATGCTGAGGCATCACTATAGCAAGTGCAGGTGGTAATTTGAAGAATTATAGGTAATAAACTTGGAAACCACTACTGTTTCTAATAGTTGGCAGTGAAGTATTATGCCTGCTGATAACATTTCTTTAGTGCATCCCAGTGTTTGTTTCTTCTTTGCTTTAAAGAAAAGCAAACAATCCCCACTGTGTTGAGCTTAATGGAAGAAATACATCTTTAGCTGGATTATTAAAGGAAGAAAAACTATTCCATTCTATTTTATTCTATTCTCTGTGAATTTATTTGCATAACAATACACATTGCATTTCAAATTCCCAGAGGTTGTGGGAGGAGCTGCTGGCTGCTTGTCAAGGAAGCAGAGGGTGAGTAGAAAAGAGAGAAGCAGTTTGAATTGCTTCTATTGCATTTCAAATTCCCAAAGGTTGTGGGAGGAGCTGCTGGCTGCTTATGAAGGAATCAGAGAGTGAGTAGAAAGGAGAAAGATAGTGGTCTGCATGCCTAACGGCGTGTGAATCATATAACTATAAAACAAGAACACCAATAAGATATTTAGGGTAAGTGTGCTTGAGATTGTGGTTTTATTTTATTTCGAAATGACTAGCTTAGTTCAGTGTAATACTTGTTTTACAGCTGTCTTTCGCAGTACTCTTTTCAAATTTGGATACTGTCCTCTTTGTAAAAAAAATAACCAGTCTACATGGATAGATTACCTATCTAGAATCTCTAATCTGTACTCTCCAAGCAGAAATTATGTGCCCAATCCAACCATCTATTGAACTGCCGTGCTACCAGCCCTCGCTACCACAAAGATCCTACAGGAAAAGGGCAGTATGGACAACTGTGGGATCTGGCAGGGTGAGAGCTGTGGACCATAAATGCAAAGCTTTTGCTGTGTCCCAGCATAACAGATACAGTGCCCTTGCTGACCTTATTAGGGACACTAAAGTGACAGGTCAAGATAGTTGTGATAATGATAACTCAAGTAAGCTGGGGATCATGGTCCTAGAAGAAGAACTTATTTTGGAAAGGAGATAGTGTCCCTTCCAACTCTGATTATCTGTATTATCTGTTTACATTTGTATCAGACTGATATCAGATCTTAAAGTTGATTAAGCATATCTTCTATGATCAGAGTTGTTCAGATATTATTACTAAACTCCAATAAAAACATGTGGGCCAGGCTTCTTTTCTGATCCAAGAACTAAATACTCTATTTTTACCTGAACACAAAGTACAGATCTAATACTAATGAATATGTTGACTTTTTGATTGCTTATATCCATAGGAATGGCCATTTTTTACATTTCAAAATGCCACCAGGAATTTAAATATTTTTATTAACTGTGCTTACATCTATTAATGAAAAAGAGGCAACATAGATAAGTTATGGCACAGCTACCTAAAATTATAATGAAAAAAATGTAAATAAGCATGCATCAAAACTTGTCCCTGGACCTGCTGAAGGTGCAGTTTGCAAGTTCCTTTCCTCTGGATTTAACAAGGAAATATTTAGCAACATCTTTTATAATAATTGGATGTTCATAATCTGCCTTATAACTTTTGGATAATAATAATTGGATGTTCATAATCTGCCTTATAACATAAAATGAAGATATTGGGGGGAAAATTAAAAAAAGAGATCTGCAAACATCTAAAAACAAATAAAGTTATAGCTAGTAGCATGGGTTTGTTAAAAACAGATCATGCTAAAACAATCTTATTTCATTCTTTGACAGAGTGACTCAATTAATAGACCAGCAAAATGCTGTGAACTTAGCGAGGCATTCGACAAAGTAGACCACAAGCTACTTCTTGATAAAATAGGAAAATGTGGGATAGACAGCATCACCACCAGATGGATTTGTAACTGGTTGACAAACTGTACTCAATGAGTAGTCCTTAATGAGACTACATCTACATGGAAAGAAGGAAGCAGAGGGATACTGCAAGGTTCTGTCTTGGGTCCAATACACTTCAATATCTTTATAAATGACTTAAATGAGGGAACTCATCAAATTTGCAGGTGACATTAAGTTGGCAAGAATAGCCAACACCTCAGAAAAAGGCTCAGGATCCAAAAATTATCTTAACAAACTTGAACTATGAGCCCTATCCAAAACTATGAAATTCAATGTGGATAAAACTAAGGTTTTATAGCCAGGCAGGAAAAACCAAAGGTACAGGTACAGATTAGGCAAAATCTGGTTCAAAAACAGTAACTGTGAGAGGGACCTTGTAATCCTAGTGGACAATCACTTAAGCATGAGCCAGCAGTATGTGGCAGCAGTCAAAAAAGCTAATGCAATCCTTGGTTGTATAAACAGAGGCACAGAATCAAAATCATGTGAAGTATTAGTGTTGCTTTATAAAGCCTTCGTGAGACCACACCTGGAATACTGCATCCACTTTGATCACCACAGTACAAAAACGATGTTGAGACTTTGGAAAAAGTGCAAAGAAGAGCAACTACAATGATTAAGGGCCTGGAGAGGAAAATGTATGAAGAACATTTGCAGGAATTGGGAATGGCCAGGCTAGAGAAAAAAAGGACTATGGGTGACATCATAGCAGTATTCCAGTATTTGATGGGTTGTCACAAAGAAGAGGGGGGTCAACTTATTTTCCAAAGTACCAGAAGGCAAGTCAAGAAACAATGGATGGAAATTAATTAAGGAGAGAAGCAACCTAGAATTAAGGACAAACTTCCTAAGAGTGATAACAATGAACTAGTGGAACGGCTTGCCTTCAGAAATTGTAGGTACTTCATCACTAGAGGTTTTTTTAAAAAAGATTGGACAGCCACTTGTCTGAAATAGCACAGGGTCTCCTGCTTGAACAGTGTGTTGCAGTCAAAGACCTTCAATGTCCCTTCCAGCTCTGTTCTGACTGAAAAACTGTTTTTAGATATAATCATGTCTAGCGACAGTCTCACATTGAATAGATAACATTACTAACTTATGCAGGTAATGTTAATTCATGTAATTATATCAATAACAATTTGATTTTAAATTAGCCCTACTATGTAAGGCTGGGAAAAAGTAGTAGGAATCAGACCAGAATCAAATTATCTTTTACTGAAATGTATATCAGCAGTTTGGTTTTAGAATTCTTCATTATTTTTTCATTCTTCCCATTGGGCTTTTCCTTTTATGCTTGTAAAGAGAACATTATTAAATAAATGTAGAGTGGGGCTGAGACAATGTGTTTTGCAGGACACAAATATTGCAGGAACAGAAATGTTTGTAAAGAAAACTGAGATAATTGTTTTTGTTTTTGCATCAAAAGAAAGAATAACAATAAAAATAAAAACAATTTAAGATGAACTCCATCTTATCAAGATTACAAAATAATTTCAAAAATATTTTCTTGGTTCCATTAATTGTGAGATGGTACAATTGGCTACTAATATATTTTATGCTATTTATGTTTTAATTATTAGTTGTGTTTATTTCATCTCTCATTGATTGATTGATTTAATTAATTAATTTATAGAGCTGTTTAGCTCATAGACATGACACTGGACAATTAAAAAAATGAAATAAAGATTAAAACAAGCATATTAACGAGAAAAATATGTCAGAAGAAAGTATTATGCCACCAATTGAAAAACTGGTTTGTTTATTGTAGCAAGAAATTCCAAAACAACCCCACCAAAAAAAATGCAAGGAAAAAAATCCCATTTAGCCAAAATATGTGATAGAGCAAACTGTTTCTTAAAGAAACTAAAGAAGTTGATATGTATGAAAAAATTTAATGGCTGTGCTTCCTAAATTTTACAATGGAGATCTCTCCTGGTTTTCAAATAATCAAGTCCCAAATTGCATACTTGCAAATTTAATAATGAGAATTGCACTTTTCAGAATATTAGTTCTACTATGGATGCAGTAAGCCTACTTTTATGTAATTTTAATTAAAAAAAATACAAAAAAAGAAGATAAAACTAATACAAAGTAAGAAATGTAAGGGGAAAAAAACCAAACAGAAAGCTAGTAGTGGAACAAAGGAGGGAAAAGTAGATAAAATGGAGAAAAGAAAGAAAGAAAAGAGATACAAAGTACTAGCTTCACATTTTTCTTTTTTATGCAAAAGTCCATAAGGGTTTCCCAGTCCACAATAAATATATTGTATTTTCTCTGATAAAAGAAGTCAATTTAGCTACCTCAGCAAAATTTAGGAGTCTAGGGGTACAGCACCACATGGGTGAACGTGGTTGGGATTGATCTGGGGAAACTTCAGGTTCCTGAGACAGCAAGAAGCTCCTCTGTGTCCTGCTGCTATGTTGGGCAGGAGCTCACCTTCATGATACACTGTAGCTCAAGGTCTTTTGCAGCTTGAGTTGTGGTACACCAAAATGCCCCTTTGTGCCACACTGCTGGGCTGAGTTGGACTGGACTGGCCCTTGGCTTTGTGCTGCACTACCGCTCAAAGGCTTCTTGCAACTCCAGAGCTGCAGTATGCCAAGAAGCCCCTTTGTACTTCCCAAGGTTTGTGTGACATGCACAAACACACATACTTCATCCTGTTGCCCTGCCTCCCTTAAGCAATGGAGAAGTCTGCCATTTTGGACTTGGACTGCACCTGGGCTCTCCCTATCCACCCTATGACATTCCCATTGCTCCTTACCAGGACTTATTTTGCTTTCCACTTAGTGACTTGGAAATCTGGAGTTTTGATAGCAACTGGAGTGTCAGGATTGTGGTGGCACTTAGTGCTATCACTAAGTAATGTGGTGATGTACCATCGAGCTTTATAAAAACATCACTTAGTAATAGAATTTATTGTCCAAACTATGGTCATAAGTCAAAGACTATCTGTATGATTGTAGTGAATCAACCTTATAAAGCTTCCAATAGTCTTACTTGGAAATATCACAGGTCTATAAACAGTTAACAGTTAAATCAGGTTGTTCTGATTTATTCTATATAGATCAGGTATTGTAACTATTCTTTCATCTAATGTTAACTTTCTGAAGCTGTGCTACAAATTCATTTGACTCCAACTCTCATCATCTACCATTATCACATACAATGATCTTGCTGGTAGGAAATGACAATTGTAACCTACAAAAGTTCAATGAAATACAATACTCTTGTGTTGTAAATTGTTAACAGATGGCAGTACTGATGTGCTAGAAGCTCTGACATGTTCTGTAGCATCTGTTCCTTCTTTTCAGTTGATATGAAGCTGTGAAAAAGATTGTGTTACTATTGTTCATGAAATAGACATCTGCAATGAGTTCTTGTAAGTATGCTTTAAGCAATACATTTTGATTGCATTTTTTTTTTACTGCTGGAATCCCTTCAGTTGAAATTAACTGCAAAATACTGTTTGTTAATGATGATTGCATAGATATAAGGATTGTGCTTTGCTGGGTCAAAAATATGTGAAAATGAAGGGGGAGAGCTAATTTGTGTAATCAATAAGTGGACATAAGATGATAAACTTATTTAGGGAATCACTGAAAAAGAAATTGCAGTCAATAATGGCATTTCACATTTATGGTTCTTCAGTACTTAGAACAGTTTATCACATGTTCATGGCAGAAATGAAAAGTTCAATTTTGCCAGAAGTTAACGTGCTAAAAAAGAAGAAGATAAGGAACATCATGTAACTGCAGTATCCAACAAAACATGGAGTAATCATTATGACCCAGTCTACAAAGCTTCATCTGTGGAATGGAGGCAAGAGATAAGAGGGAGGAAATGAGGGTATGGCAGAAAAACTCATGGTTAAGAAGGGTTTTTTGGTGTGTGTGTGTGTGTGCAGATGGTGCTAAGTATTTTCTTGAATCTGGTATTACTATAAACTCAGAGTGTTACATTGCAATACTCAGAACTTCAGAATAATGATGTTCAGAAACCCAAGAATGAAATCTTACCACAATATGTCATCATTAGTTTTCAGATCCCTCAAGCCAAGAAACTTTGTTACTTAGCTGCCATGGTAATGTAGTTATTGATGTTATCCAGGGCTGTTAAACCTGCAGCCAGGATGTTTCATGTGTTGAGCATGTCCATGCCCAGTTTAACAAAGGGGGGAAAGTTGCAATACATCTCATGATGCCACTGTGACGATGCGAGTTTGACACTCCTGTTGTTATCTATGCAATTGTGTTTGACTCTTGGATATTCTATTGGCCAAGTCTCTCCATATCTTCACATCTTACACTACTTCTTTGAGTTTTTCTATGCTCTGGCTAGTGTCAGCTTTGATGGTATCCAGTCATCATGTACTTTGGTGCCCTGGTTTTCTAACTAACTAACTCTTCTGTCACACAGTCCATTTTCACCTTTTTCCAAACTGAAGGAATCTAATACAAATGAAGAGATGGACTGTTAATGGGGCTCTGAGATGTTCAGTGAAAGGAGGACATGTCCTTCAATAGATAAAGCACCAGCAGACCTAGCTTTAAAATAAAATGTTGCCCAGTATGAGTACTGAATCCCCAAAAATATCTCTTCTGAGCAACTTTTCTCTGCAGCACAGTGCTTTCCTAATAAGTGTTAACTGCAAGTTAACAAGCTCCTCTGTGTAATTTTAATTACTTCATTATTTAGTACCTTCCAGCTGCGTTGTGCTGCTGCCTGAAATTGACAAGACCTTAATCAGTTACATGCTGAAGGCTTTTGCCTCCTAACCAGGTCTAACATATTCCTGAGACTGAAAAATCAGTCTTCCCGATGCTGGAAAAAGTAATTCTTTATATGAAGGTATATGGGTTTTTTTAAGCTTTTCATTTTAATTTTGGTGGAAGATGTAATAAAGTGAAACAGTTACTGTGCTCTTTGCCTGTTTATATATCTTGATAAGGGTCTGATGGAAGAAGCAGGATGCTATCCTTTTATTAGCAGAACTGGGTAGTGAATGATGGTGATTATGTAGAGAAGTAGATGCAGGTAACAAAAGAGCTCATTTCAAGGATTTCATCAGTGTTTCATTTATTAAAATATTCCCATTTAATATAAAGTTATGGAGATGGAGGCATTCCTTTACACTCAGCCCTTGTACCTTGTCTTGAGAACACTAGATTGGGAAACAAGATTGGAATGTGTTGCCAAATATGCTGTTGGACATTTTAAATTGAGATGGATGGATGTAAGACCCAACAGATGGTGCTGTACTAAAATGTGCAGCATCCCTCACCACTGGTCATGTTAGTTCAGCAATATCTGGAGGGCCATAGGTTATGCACCAATACAACGATCACTGATCTCCACTGGTCCTTCTTTGACAATTCAGGTAGAAAATGCCAGACTTATTCCATTCTACTTATTTAAATGGGAACACAATTCTGAATGGAAAAGAGCATATCTATCTTAATAAGAATGTACATATGTTGGATTCTGTCACCGTGTGAAATATTTGATGCATTCACCCTAATATCATATAGACAATCTGATGAGAAGCAACAGCTTATCATCAAAAAGACAAATATAAGAGAGAAACAATCACATTAGACACTGTACCTTCTGGAACATAGGCTGTGAGCATCCAAAGCTCATATGATCTGAGACTTTCGGATCTGAACAAATATTTGTGTTCCAGAAAGTCAACTGGGTTTAACAGCATGGGGCATCTTTCACGGTGGAAACGGAAGGTGAAAAATAAAACAACATCAGATGCCAACATTCCACTCCTGCTGAGTTCTTCCATTTCTACTGTTGAGATATCAAGCAGGCCCAGTAAAGTGTTTGGAAATGTGTGTGTATGTTGTGCCAAGAACACCAGGGGAATGAATTGCAGACCCAATAAGTGAAAAGTAAGGTCATTGAAAGAAAATGCACCAGCTGTAGATTTCAAATTGCAATCCACAGTTTACTCCCAATCCTATTTCTATCATGGCATGGTAATGATGCAGACAGCAAAACAGCAAATATGGAGAAGCAGATAATGAAATATGTTCAATGGGAGGTATTACAGGAGATTGAAGGCAAAAGGCTTGCCGGAAGAAAAGGATTGAGAACATGTCAGCAGGAAAAGGAATCTTGCTTAATGGTGTATAGAAGGGCTTCCTGATAGGAGGAAATTGAGCTGTTTTGAAGGAGAAGAGAAATGCTGAAAGTTACAGAGAGAGGATCAGTCATGGGGAGAAGATGATATTCTCTCCATTTTGGCTCAAAATAATTAACTAAGAAAACGCTACAGCAATGAAGATTTTGTTTTCCACAAATCTGAGAAGGAAACAGATTATACAAACATAGCTTGGTTGGCATGCACCAGGTTTTGCCTTGTTTCAGAGAAGGTTCCATGAACTTATTTTTTAAAGTTCTTATATGATCCCAAATAGCCAATGGCTTTCAAACTGAAATATGAAGGAACCTTGGCTTAATGTGAAATGTATGAACATTTTTTTTTCCACTGAAACATAGGGCCAAGAATGGATGCGGATGTGAGGCTAAGATAAGCAATAAAGTCAGTGGATAAGGAGGACAATTTTTATGAACAGGGAATTGCTAGGGACAAGCTAATGATTAAATGTTGAACTTGTTCACATACTGTATGTGTATGTTATTTTCTTAGTATATATTATATCCCTGAATTTCTTTCCAGCATCTAAAAGAAAAGTAATAGAAATATGTAGCAGAGAGACAAAATCATAGAGAACAATACGAAGAGAGGTCATATATGTGCATTTGCACATAAATCATTTATTTAAAACTATTCAAATAATAATGTTACTTTCCTGGTACATTTGCATCCATCTTGAACACAGATATAATTATTTAAGGAATATAACCTACTAATGCAAGATGATTCAAATGAAAAAAATATTACACCGCAGCGTGAAAAAAATAAGTTTATCACTTTAGTTCCTTGGTGACCAGATGCATAATGAAGGTTTTCAGTTGTCATTTATTCATCTATGAAGAAATTCATTTATGACGTTCTCTATGATAAGTTGCCATCTGTTTATTTCTTGTCCTACCTTCTAATACTTTGGAGAATAGATTGATCCCCCCTCCTTTGTGATAATCCCTTAAATATTGAAAGATTGCTATCATGTCACCCCACTTCTCTTTGTTAGACTAGAAATTTCTTGGTTCATATTTGATAATATCACATGTCAGTTCCATGTGGACTGAAAGACCAACTTGGGGATAAATCATCATGAAGAATTTACCTAGAATAGTATTTTTATTTCAGACACTCCCTGTTTTAACAATGTATTCTCCATTTAAACAATGGCAGAAGAATATATCTAGAATTGAATTGCAGGGGGTAAAATGAGTTAAATATAAGGTACTATAAGATGAAAAGGAAAGAGGAAGGTTGGGTCTACAAATTTGCAATTACATTTTGCTGTCTGCTGTCTAGTTTGGATGGAAGAGTGGGCAATTGGATGGAAGATAAGCAACTGAAAGCTATTGGAGTTAGAAGGTCATGATTTGAGATTTTGGTGGCATGGTATTTCTGGTATGACAAAGTTAAAGTTAATATAGTTCTTTTAAAAAAATAACTATGTTAAGCAGGCCTTCTTTAGAGCATGGTATAAATATAAATGTGGGTTGTGCTTAAAAACTCCTTTGTGGGTTCCAATGCAAGAGGCATTTTATAAAAGTGAAATGATAAGTAACCATAAATTATTGATATACCATGATTTACTAGAATTTTCTCAAGGAGATTGTAAAATAAAATCAAAAGAAGATTTGACAACAGAAGGATATACTTGTCAATGGATTTCTTATATCAATTGCCACAAGAGTTTAAAGTAGATAAAGGATGTTATAGTGTTGCACATACTTACATTTTGAACTGTAAGACTGAGTTTGAAACAAATATGTGGCAAAGATGAACATGATATTGCTAAAACATGTAATTTTTTTGTTGAATTATGAGACAGAAGGTATGATAAAATAGACTAAGACATTTGGTTTACAGTGTTTTATAATGGACAATACACAAATGGACTAATGGAAAAATATATGGTTGAAAACATTGAAATGTACGTTATGTTCTAAAGAGAATTTTTACAAAAATAGAATATTATTGGTGTGTATCAACAGAGAAATTGTCTAGAATGTAGACAATTTTTTGCTGGGAATATGAACAATATGATTATGAAGCAGAGGTGGTCTTGAGCAGGTTCTGACCAGTTCTGGAGAACAGGTAGCAGAAATTTTGAGTAGTTCAGAAATCGGTAAATACCACCTCTGACTGGAGATTTTACAGTTTCCTTCCCTTGCCATACCCACCAAGCCATCCCACAGAACCGGTAGTAAAAAAAAACTTGAATCCCACCACTGTTATGAAAGGACATTTTATCATCTTTGGTGGATATGTAAAAAAGCTTTAAAAATGGATATAAATGTATGCATGAAATTCAGAGGATTTGAAAGACCAAAAGTACATTGAAACCAGAGGCTTTTCTTTTAGGGCTAGTGAAGAGGCCACTAGAAAGACATCTTGGAACTTTGGTTTTTATGTATCACAACTGCAGCAAGATTATTTTAGCCTCAAAAATGGAAATATTTGACATTATCTACAAGGGAAGAATGGTTCGTGAACATGATGGAACTTGCAGAGATGGATAAACTAGCTTCTTTGATTACAGAAAAGACAATATCTACTATACATTAATGGCTGACTGGAAACCCCTCATGGATGTTCTGCATGAAAAAAATACTTATGACTTATGGTTGTGATGAATAGAAAAAAGTAGATAATACAAAAAAAATGAGCTTTTTTAAAAAATAACTATGGATTAAGAGATAAATTTGCAATTGGATTTGGATTTGCTGCAAATGAAATTAGAAGCTTCTTTCTATTTATTTTTATCTTTTCTTTCCTCCCTTTTGTTCTCTCTTTCCTTTCTCTTTCACTCTCTTTGCCTTTTTATTCTATATTGTTTTTGAATGTTCTTTTCATAATTTTTAATAAAAATTATGAAAAAAGAGAGTTGAGTTACTCTAGAGTCCTATATCATCCAAGTGATATTAGGCAACGTTCACTGAAGTTTACTTTTATAGAGCTGCAGAGATGTATTTGCCCAATTAAAACCTGGATTGACAAATTAACATTTTAGCTACTTTTTTCTGTTTTTTTTGCATTTCGTCGGCACATTTCTAATGACCTCACAAATCATAATAATTAATTTCAGTCTCTTTGGCATTTTAATGAGCTTTTAATGATATGAATAACTAATCATGCTCACTTTATACCTGTTTAATTATTTTAATGAACTGCAAAGGTAAATATTTCTTGTATATTGAGCATGAGATGCTTTAGAGCTGCATCTCCTGTATTTCATTTCATTCATAGCCAAAGTAGCATCTTTAAAAAAAAAATTCTGATGTCAGGTAACTTGGCAAAAACAAGCAGCAAACTGAAATGTTAATTCCAGTTGACATTTTGGACATTACTCTTTAGGTAAATATGATAATGTTTAGAAGGGGAATGGAAAAAATAATGTAAAATATCCAAGTTCAGTCTCTGGCAGTGTTGATTAAAGTGATTAGGTATTGATTGAAAAGTAAGTTCTTTCTCTGTCTTAATTTCTTACCCAGTGAACTACTCTCAGTCATTGCAGGCAGTATGTAACTATATGGATAGATTTTGATTTGGAATAAAATAGGTTCCTGCATAGAAGGAATAAGCTACTGATAATTTTCAGGTATTTTAAATGATCACCAAACATTAGTATTTGCCATAGTGAAGAAACTACCCACATCAGTCAAATAACTCAGCTGTTACACCAACTCAGTAGCACACAACAGTAACTCTCTGAGGGAAATGGACAGTTTATAAATATGAAAAATAAATGAGTAAATAAATAAATAACTGAATTTGCTCTTAAGATGGCCAAAACTGCAGTAACTTAAAACTCCAAACAGAGTATCAGTAGAAATAGTTTATCTATATAACATTTCAAACTCAATGAATATCCATACATCAAAAAATGTCTGTGTATGAAACCAACAATTGCACAACCCACACAAGCAGGTGACATCTACCACATATAAGGCAAAGAATGAGCAAAACACATTTCAATAACCTAAAACTCCAAATATATTATCAGCAAAAATGTTAGAGTTTATTGCAGAAATCAAATCCAGAAAGCACACACAGATGACTGATTCAGCAGGATTCATTAACTTCTTTATATACATAATAACATTTGAAGTAAAGTTTGCAATACCAATAGTAGACTCTTCCAACATGGTAAACGTTACAGCAAAAACAAAAACAAAAAACCCACAAGCAGCAGTTTCAGAGCTCAGAGCAGTTTCAGTTCTCAGCACGGTACATAGAACTGCAGGACCATGCCCAGACTCTTTTCAGTTTCTAATTCATCTCTCATTGGCTGACCTTGTTACCATGTCTCTGCCAGTTCATGAATATTTTGACAAAGCAGACCAAAAATGCAGATGGATTCCTAGTGGGATGGTATTTGCAGCAGATGACTCGCCCATTCATAGAGACATTGAAATAAATTCCATCTAGAAACCATTCAAGAAAGGAAGCAGCTAAGGTCAGGAAAAATGTCAAGGAGATCTAAATATGTCCCTCCTCATAACACACCTATTAATCAATATTCAGATAAAATCAGTACCAGCTAAACAAGAACATATAATTAGCCACCAATTGCTGGTCTCCCATGCATTGATAGTGTGGCATAGCCTCATAATGAAATATATACAGGGATACCACAAATCTAATAGATTAATAGTTGTTTGCAATTTATAGGTAATTTATATTATATATTTAATTTGGAAAAACCTACATCTCATCTGCCAAGATGGCTTATATGACATTGAAAATAAATGCACTATGGGTAAAATACTAGTAGATAGCAATAGACTTATACACTGCTTCACAGTCCTTTACAGCCCTCTCTAGAGTCAGCATATTGCCACCAACAATCTGGGTCCTCATTTTACCGACCTCAGAAGGATGGAAGGCTGAGTCAACCTTGAGCTGGTGAGACCTGAACTGCCAAACTTCTGGCAGCTGGTGATCAGCAGAAGTAGCCTGCAGTACTACATACTTAGCACTGCGCCACTACAGCTCTTACATATATATGTACTGTGCATACATACAAGTAAAAGTATCAAGTACATGACTCAGAGCAATAACAATAATTAAAAATGGAATAAAAACAAAATTTTGGAAACTAAGGAGAAAAAAACCAACTATAATACTTTATTACAGTTAGTCCATCAGGAAATAGTTTCACCCACATCATCAGGATCCCATGTTCAATGAACAAAGGAAGCTAAGATCTTGCAAATCATTGGATCTGATAGGTCAAGACTGATGTTGTTGTTCCAGAGAGTGGATGTCACAACATAAAAGGTTTTCTCCTGGGTCTGGCTAGATAACACACCCTAACCGACTGGGCCCAGAGCATGTCTCTATGCTGGATTTAATGATGTGATTATACAGGGGTTCTGCTGCTATGGGTTTACATGGGTTCAGGTGAACCCTTTGCTCTGGCAATCAGTTGGCCCTGCCCACCTATCCCTGCCTTAGTCTGTCCTTTATTTCTGCAGTTTTGAAGCTCAGCTGAGGTGCAGCACAATAGATTACCATGGCTCAGTTGTTTTACTCACTGTCATTGCAGTAGAAAGTAAGTTGTAAAACTGTAAAATGATTTTGTAGTGTTCTGTGCATGTGCAAAGCATGTGGTCACCGAACCTGTTATGAAACTGGTAGAAGCCCACCACTATTGTTATATACCATTGGAAAAAGACCAACTCACAAATAGTCTGGCCCCAGGCCATAAAAGGTTTTAAAAATAGCTACCACCACCTTGAATTATTCAGTAGGGGGGCTTACTGTCAACCAATGCAGCTCACAGAGCAGAGGTGATACATATGCTGAACCAGAATCACCCAGAACTGCCCACACCACCACATTTTTACCTGCTGAAGCTTCCAAATAATTTTCAAGGACAGCTCTATGTCCTGTAAATTTTGTTTTAGTAATCCAAGGTCATCAAAGCATGAGTAACTGTGAGTCACCTGTGAGTTCATTCAGGAATGAACATAATAACACAAAGAATGAGAGATGGTTTGCTCTGAGAAAGTGAGGTTTAGCATCATTAGTGAGCCACATTTCATGAGATGGCAAAGGGACAAGGATTAATATAATAACAATTATAAATCTCAAGCCACTTCAAGTGATAAAAGCTGGTCCTTATGATATAGATTCCCTCTGGAAGCAAGACTAGCACCAATTCTGGTGGCCCTTTGGAAAGCTGTCAAGATAGAAAACTTTTTGAGAGTTGGTACCACTAATTTAATGACACTATTGAACTTTTACTGTTATTGCAGTTTGTTTAAATTGTTTATGTTAAATCTGTATTGTAACTTTTAAATCTGTGTTTTTTATGATGACACATAA
Organism: Pseudonaja textilis; assembly: GCF_049901715.1. Lineage (NCBI taxonomy): Eukaryota > Metazoa > Chordata > Lepidosauria > Squamata > Elapidae > Pseudonaja > Pseudonaja textilis. The sequence goes on along the minus strand of NC_141992.1, from coordinate 148,282,493 downwards.
TATGATTCTGAAGCCACATAAGTGAAATAAATAACTATCTTAATATGAATCTATACTAAATAGGGATTTATTTTGTTGAGAAATCACCAGCAGTTTAAGTTATGTCTGGAAATACACTGCAACTGAAATAACAATGGAAGAAATGAATGCTGTCCAGTGCCTAGAGGAAAGCATTTTGCATTTGTTGAAATTTCCAGATACGTTTCAAGCTCTGCTTCATATAAATTGCACTGCAGAAATGCAGTGTGGAAATAGCCAAGGTTTTGTGATAACAGATAGATCTAATTTTACTGAGGGAATAGGCAACTACTATAAGCACTGTGTGAATTAAAATTGCACTAAGGAACTCCAGGCCTTAGTGGCATCCTGAGCAAAAACTCTATTAAGAAACACTTTCAGGGTGTGAGTCCAATTTTCTAGAGTACAAGCATTAGGCTGTGCTCTAAATTCCTTCACAGTCTTCCACACATTAGATGGACAGGAGACATAAATGATATCTGTCTATTAGTGATACGAAGAAGATGATAGATCTGTAGAATTGCCATAAATCCAAATAACCTGAGTATACACTGCTGGCACAAGCTAATAAGACCTACTTTTGAGATAGGATTGAAATGAGTGCAAAATACTACCCCCAGGACTTACAGCTATTTCATTTCTATCTATGTGAGCCAGAGGGGTGATGTGATGTGAGAGCCTTGGTATGGTGTGGTAAAGCCAACATAGGATATTTCTCCATCAACTGAAGAATAATATCCTGCCTTAAACCAGAAGAATGAATGAACAGACTACAGTCCATCTGTAATAATCCAGGCATTTTATTAAATATGGTAAGAAAGCCATTCACATTTCTATATGTCAATATTTTTCCCTCATTAATCAGATGTCTCCAAGAATGGACTGGCATTACTTTTATGTATGTTGTTTTCCTCTGATTTGGTTTTCTTTCTTGAAACAGCTCCTGAAACTGACCAAAATGAGGCGAACCTATGTTTCATATCAACAAAATACTGTATATGTGCTTTGGGAATAGTAACCAAGAAAAACTTAAGAGAAGGAAAATATAGAAGTCATAAAAAATACAGAATGGGAGAAAATATTGACCCAAGGAGCAGGATTTACTGGAAGCTCCAGTCTGTATGACATATGTTACTAATAGGAGTTAAAAGAGCACTATTTTGACTTCCTTTTCACTGATAAATAGAAAATGATGCTTTCTGATTCATGTATTTTCCCTAACGTTATATTATGAAGCAGGATTGAGCTTTAACAACTCTTTTTAAAGGCAGGCTATGTCAAGCAGAGATGAAAAACTTCATCTATATCTTGTGTTTTCACCAGTATGAAGCATAGCCATACTTATTTATTTCAGACATATGTAGGCTGCAATACACTGCTGTTCCCTTAAGAATGAACAAGGCCAAGGTATTTGAATATTCTGAAAGCCTCTGAAAGTATTTTTATACAATTTACAGTATTTTGTAATTTTGAGGTTTGCTTTGTGTGCTTTTATTATTTGATTGGTGGTGGGTTAAGCCTATTATGTCCTAAATGTCATGTCATGTCCTTCTTAATCCCATCCCCTGGAGCTGAAGATGTTTTGTTTATGAATAGATTGGCCTGAATTTCTTAATGAGCAAAAAAATCTCCATCTCTAAAGACTTCAGGCATCTTCTGGAGGCCTTCCTTAAGATTTTTCTCAATTTCTCCTTTGGGAAAATATAATATTCTGCCTCTTTTAATATGCCACAAAATATTTCACTCTTTTAGGAAGGGTGGGGGGCTTCCCACACCTTATTCCTACTTTATTTTCATGCATGTCAATTATTGGGTCTGTATTTCAAAGTACTGAAAAAATTCTAAATTATCATAATGTAAAATAATTATATTTTAATTGATGCGTGATAGTACTAGGAATGAAAAAAATATCAATTCATGTGATAATATCCAATTCTTAATTATAATTGTAACAGGGTCCACTGTGTGTAGAATCCAGGGCAATAACTTCTATTTGCTCTCTCCTCCTTTAAAAGGGTCCCAAATAAGAGGTCTATTAAGCCTTTTTTTAGGAGGGGGAGAGAAGTAATTTGGTTTTAAAAAATAAATAAATCTGTAATAAATAAGTATCTTACCACAAAGTTTCTCTCCAACCTGAAATAAAACCGATAACATAATAAACAAAATAGTAATGAAACTAAAGAAGATTTTTCACTCCAAAGAACCCTTGATTAAGGGTTCACTCCAAAGAACCTTTGATTAAGGCTTTGCCCAAAGTGTTACCCTTAACACTTGAATGCCTGTTGAAATAGGATTGATATTACTAGCAAGTTAGCAGAGTGAAGGTCAAATGGAATCTAAGTTGTTCCACAATAATAGGGTCATTGTCCTCTTAATGGCCTAGCAGAGCTTATGCTACCTGAGACTTCTCAGAAAACAACAACTGAATAAAAAACTGCTGGTGACCTTCTACCACTGTACCATAGAGAATATCTTAACTTACTGCACTTGTGTATGGTTTGCCAATTGCTCAGTGGCAGATCGAACAGCATTCCAGAGGGCTAATGTCATTGCCCAAAATATCATTGGTTGCTCTATCTACTCTTTGGAAGAGATTTATAGCTCCCACTGCCTTAAGAAAGTTCAAAACATTCTCAAAGATCCATCTCATCCTGGGAACCCTTTTTTTGAACTATTACCATCTGGCAGACTGTACAGAATAATAAAAACAAGGACAAATAGGCTGAAAAACAGCTTCTATCCCAGGGCAGTAGCTCTTTTGAATTCTGCTATATAGTGCAGTGTTAATACAATATGAGGGGTTTTCAATTCAATGTATAGAATGTGAAGGATGTGTGTTTGTGTTTATTTTCATAGTCATAATGTACCCTGAAGATGGTATTTAATTTCATTGTAAGAGGTGCAATGAAAAACTAAACTAAACTAAACTAAACTAAACTAAACTAAACTAAACTAAACTAAACCTTAAACATGCCTTCTCAGATAATCACACTTGGAGGATTCTAGTCAGAAGAAATGATCCTGCAGATGATCCAATTAAACTTATTGGAGAAAGTGTCCCAACCCCTAGAGCAGGGCTGTCAAACTCCTGGCCCATGGGCCAGATGCATTACGCACTGGCCATGCCCACAGCCTGTTTAGCAAGGGGGAAGTCCCAATACATCATGTGACACTGCCATGACAATGTGGGTTTGACACCCCTGCCCTAGAGTATTTGGGATGTACAACCCTCCTAATGTAGGCTGTTTGATATTTACTTAGACAAATTACCAGGAGCAGAACCTAGTCTCATAGTCACACTTGCTATCTGGTCTGATACTATTAGGAGCCATCTCCTCAATATGTAAACTTCTTCACAATTACAGAAATTTTCTAAATAAGTAGGAATTAAGCTACTGTGCTAGTTTTTCATTTTAAAGAGGAATAAAAGGCAAATGTTGTTTTGTGCTTTATATATAAAAAACTTTTTATAAAAGGATTTCATTGATTAGTAGATGCATGGTTGGATTTCAGTGTACAAATCAGCCTTATACAATAGAACTCCTATGGGGATATGTATTTTCAATGAATTTTGAACACAAAAATAAGGAGCAATTTGATAAGAGTTGTCTCACAATTTCTAAGAATTAAAAATAATTTGCCTTTCCTCTTTCAGAAAAAAATGAGGATAGTAATTAAACAGCTCAATTGTTATTGACAGATTGAATGATAAATTAACCAGCTTCCTTCAAATCAATCATAATAGGATGAACATCATATGATGTTATTTTTGAGTGTGACCAACTGGTTGAATATATTCATCACTTTGCCAGAAATGTAACTTTTATGGTATAGGAGAGATCACCCTGTTATTCTACTTTTCATCTCTATTCTGCATCTATTATGTAAACGAAAGGTTAAAATTGAAATAACTAAGGCAACTCTGTTTGGAATGTCCATGCAACATTACCCATGGTATTGTTTCTGGAAAGATCTATTTCTTTATAGAGATAAATAAATGATAGATCATAGATAGATAGATAGATAGATAGATAGGAGATAAAGATAGAGACAGAAATATAGTTAGATAAAGATATAATAGATATAGATAGATCAGTTTTAAATTTGGTGAGATTTTTTGATCATACCTTCAATATTTTGTGTTTTATCACTGAAAATTAATGAATTTGTCAACATCATTTAATTTTTGGTATACAGATAATGCTGCATGATGTGATGAACATTGATGCTGACCTGTCTAACAGTGTAAACCAGGGATGTCAAACTCATGGTGTTATGTTGGTGTCATGTAACCTATTGTGACTTTTTCCCCTTTGCTAAACCAGGGGTGGGTGTGGCCAGTACATGATACATCTGGCCAGTAATGGGTTTCCAAATTTTTCTCTACCAGTTCCATGTGTGTGCGTGCGTGCGTGCGTGCAGGGCTCAAATACTGACCTCTGTTAAGGATGGATAGCTGCCTGAAGTGTTTCTCCCATGAGCTGTTCAGAGCATCCAGTAGTAGTGGGAGGTGCTTCAGTCTCCACATGTCTAGGCTGGGCTTAATTTGTGGAACGCTCCTCCTCCTCCACGGGACTCCTCCCCAGCGTTCCCCAGTTTTGGCTCAGCCTCATTGTGGATAGGCAGTGCTTTTTGTTCTTCCTTGGCCGAAACAGGAGTATTACTCAGCAGGTTTCGATATAGTCCAGTTCATTTTTTTCAGGCTTTTAGCCTCCAAAGCACATTACGATCTCCCGATGTTAGCTCTCTCCATCTGGTCGTCGGAAATCATTTGCATTTTTTCAAGCCCCGAAGCGGCAGGCGGCCTTGGCATTGCTCGAAGCCCCCCATCTCCTTGTTCTACCCTCTGCCATTGTGATTCAGCATTGCCTTTTCATACATCAGCAATAGCGTTGTGGGTGTTTTCGCTCTCATCCAAGTCATATCGTTTGATTTTTTCCCCTCAGAATGCCGTCTTGGTGTGGAAAGCAGTAAGAATTCTTTCCACTCCTTTCCCAGCTGTTTCTTTTAGCCACAAGGAGAAGCTATCGGAGGCATTTCCCCACATGGCAGGAGTTTGTTGCTGGGAAGCACGTGTGCGCCAAAAGTAACAGCCATTGTTTTTCCCTTTGTTTTTTAAAAAACTGCATGGCTGCGCTATTTGTAACTTGAACTGTGTGAGGTAGTTTTCCTTCCCAATCAGAGGTTTTTCCTTCTGATAACCTAAGAAATTATTACACCTCATTTTCTTAATAGATTCGACGCTATCCGTGTATTATTGTTGGCTTAACCCTCATAGCCTTACCCACCCAGTGGCACAAAAACGAGCACCCAGGCCCATATCTGCCTGTGCAGGGAAGCTGTTGAAGGCCTCTCTTTATTATCTTGGCCTTTTAGGCATTCTTAATTTGGCTGTTTGGATATTCACTATATCAAGCTGTTTCTCTATTAATTTATATATATATATATATGGGGATCTTTGGTTGTTCGGGTTTTCTCCCACGTAAGATTCGAAGTATCTAGGCAACGTTTCGATGAAGTCTCATTCATCATCTTCAGGCTTCTGTCTTCGGCTCTTGCTTCTCAGAGTGATGTGAGATTGCAGCTGCTTCTTCCTTTTAACTGCTAGTGGGGGTGGGACTTGATTGGGTGGGGGCTTGGCTGTGTTCTGATTGGGTGGGGTGTGTTCTCATTGGTAGGGGGTTTGGCTGTGTTCTGATTGGTTGGGGGTTGGCCGTGTTCTGATTGGTTGGAGGCGTGTTCTGTTCAGGTGGGGGCTTGGTTGTGCTCAGGTTAGTCCTAGTTGCTGGGGATTTGAGTTGGTGAGCTGTGATCTTGCTGTTTGGCTTCGAGTTCGTGGTCGTGCTGCATCTTCATAGTGGGTGTCGGTTTGCTTCATGTATGGCTCGGAGGGGTTTGAAGTGGGTAGTGATGCAGCTGCAGTGCAGCTTCTGGTCCATGGTCGTGTCTCATCTTCTGAGTGGGTGTGAGTCTGTTTTCTACATGGAAGTGTGGTGGTGGCATCTTGTGTGGCTCTCATGGGTGTGGGTCTGGTGTCATTCTTCATGTTAGGTACTCGTCTGTTCATGAGGGCGGGTTTCCAAATGGCTGGAAGGCGGGAGGTGTCATCTCGTTTGTTCATGCTGTGTGGGCGTTTTTCTATCTCTATGGCTTCTCTGATTATTCTGCTGTTGAAGTGTTCGGTTTTGGCGATAGTTCTGGTATTTTTAAAATCAATTTCATGTCCTGTGGCTTTGAGGTATTGGATCAGGAAGAGGTCGTTTCTTTCTTCTTTTTTTTCTTCTTCCCTGGTCCACACAGACAGAAGCCTGAAGATGATGAATGAGACTTCATCGAAGCGTTGCCTAGATACTTCAAATCTTACGTGGGAGAAAACCCGAACAACCAAAGATCCACATACAAATACCCACGAGAACCTCAGAAAACATATATATATATGAGGTTCTCGTGGGTATTTGTATGTGGATCTTTGGTTGTTCGGGTTTTCCCGCGTAAGATTCAAGTATCTAGGCAACGTTCGATGAAGTCTCATTCATCATCTTCAGGCTTCTGTCTCCAGCTCTGTGCTTCTCAGAGTAATGGAGATTGCAGCTGCTTCCTCCTTTTAACTGCCAGTGGGGTGGAACTTGATTGGGTGGGGGCTTGGCTGTGTTCTGATTGGGTGGGGGTGTGTTCTCATTGGTAGGGGTTTGGCTGTGTTCTGATTGGTTGGGGGTTAGCCGTGTTCTGATTGGTTGGAGGCGTGTTCTGTTCAGGAGGGGCTTGGTTGTGCTCAGGTTAGTTTTAGTTGCTGGGGATTTGAGCTGGAGAGTTGTGATCTTGCTGTTTGGCTTCTAGTTCGTGGTCCTGCTGCATCTTCATAGTGGGTGTTGGTTTGCTTCATGTATGGCTCAGAGGGTTTGAAGTGGGTAGTGATGCAGCTGCAGTGCAGCTTCTGGTCCATGGTCGTTTCTCATTTTCTGAATGGGTGGGAGTCTGTTTTCTACATGGAAGTGTGGTGGTGGCATCTTGTGTGGCTCTCATGGGTGTGGGTCCAGTATCCTTCTTCATGTTAGGTACTGCGTCTGTTCATGAGGGCGGGTTTCCAAATGGCTGGAAGGCGGGAGGTGTCATCTCGTTTGTTCATGCTGTGTGGGCGTTTTCTATCTCTATGGCTTCTCTGATTATTCTGCTGTTGAAGTGTTCGGTTTTGGCGATAGTTCTGGTATTTTTAAAATCAATTTCATGTCCTGTGGCTTTGAGGTGTTGGACCAGGGAAGAGGTCGTTTCTTCTTTTTGATTGAGTTCTTATGTTCTTCAATGCGTGCGCTTATTCTTCTGTTAGTTTGTCCAATGTATGTGTTAGGGCAGGCTGTGCAGGGGATTTCGTATACTCCTTGGTTTTCTAATTCGATTTTGTCTTTGGGGTTTCTTAGGATGGTGGATATTTTTTTGTTTGTGCAGAATGCTGTTTTGATGTTGTGTTTTTGGAGGATCTTGCTAATTTTGTCTGTAGTGCCTTTTATATATGGGAGGAGGGCTTTGCCGTTTTCTTGTTCTCTGTCTTGGATTTTGGTTGGGGCTTCTTTTTGGATTAGGTGGGTAATCTTCTTTCTTTGGAATCCATTGGCTGTAAGTACGTTGGTGAGAGTGTGTAGTTCGGTTTTTTGGTGTTGTTCATCGGCTAAGCATTTTGTTCTGGAGATGAGTGTCTTGGCTACGGAATTGATCTGTGCTGGGTGGTGGTGTGAGAGTGCATGTAGATAGCGGTTAGTATGTGTTTTCTTCTGGTAGATGGTGTGTCCTAGGGAGCCATCGGATCTTTTGTATACCAAGACATCTAGGAAGGGAAGTTGATTGTTGGCTTCTGTTTCCATGGTGAATTGTATTTTGGGGTGTAGACTGTTGAGGTATGTGAGGAAGTTGTTCAGTTTTTCTTTCCCGTGTGGCCAGATTATGAAGGTGTCATCTACGTATCTGAGCCAGAGTTTGGGTTTGTGGTCGTATTTTTCTAGAGCTTGTGTTTCAAAGTGTTCCATGTAGAGGTTTGCGATGACAGGTGAGAGGGGTGATCCCATAGGTGCTCCTTCTATTTGTTTGTATTTTTGTCCATTGTAGGTGAAGTAAGTATTGGATAGGCAGTGGTTGGTTAGATCTAGGATGTGCTTGGGGGGGTTTGTATTTGTTTTGGATGGCTGTCAAGGCTTCTTTTATTGGCACTTGGGTGAAGAGGGATGTGACATCGAAGCTTACTAGTAGGTCGCTAGGTTGTAAGTTTTGTTTCTTTATGATCTCGATGAACTGGAATGAGTTTCTTACGTGTGAGTTGATGGATTCTGCATATATATATGACTATCATTCATTCCAATAATAATAATAACAACAACAACAACATATTCAGTATTAATATCTTAATAAGGAAAGATATTATTACTGTGATATGACCCATATATACATATATATTAATTGAAAAAAAAAAAAACCAAGGGGATAAGATATTATCAGGGCAACTGGTCCCTTCTTTGATCAGGCCCCTGGGTGTGCCAACTGCCTCAACAGTATCGCTTTGAATAATGAGCACACTGCATCTCTTTCAATTCAAAATGGCAGGCGGTAGTAGCTCTCAGACCTCAACATCAAGGGTCAAAGCTAAATCTCAGCACAAATCCAAGTGGACAAAAGGTCATTCTAAAGCTTCAGAAAAGGATGCCAACATGCGCCATAAAGCATGAGAAAAGCAAATAGATTGGTGTGCAAGGGAGGCATACAGGGCCTCACAGGATCTTCTGCCCTCCAGTCCAGTACTGTCTACCTCTTCCCACCTGCCTCCTCCCCTAGATCTCTCCCTCTCATCCAGACACAGCATGGTTTCCCAGAGTCAACAGGCCCAGTTACCTGGAACACAGACCAGGTGAAGGGCTCCTGAAGCTACATTCACTCCGACGGCTGCCTGTCTTCAACAGGGTGACATTCTTCCAGAGGAAGTTCCAGAGAGAATCAAGGCGTGGATGGAGCTGGCAATCTGCCAAGGGAATTGCAGCAGGTTTTTCAACATGCAGTTCTGACCAGGGAACACCCTGTAACCACTGATTATGGTTCTCAATCTCTAAGGTCTTGACCAGATCGGAGCAACACTATACCCAGGTACAGTTTCAGGGGGACATGCCCCTCTAGGGGCTGCAGGAGGAGGAGGAGGAGGCAGAAGAAGTGGATCACATTGATCAAATGGAACAGATTGGGTCAGGATCAACACATGACAGTGACCTGGCCCTGTCAGAAGCAGACCCCCTAGAAAGTGGGATGTCTGAGGATGAGGGCCTTATTCCTGATCAACCTGTATTTTCAGGCTTATTCCGCCCACAACTATTCAGATCACTTTTGTTTAAGGCAAAAAACATTGCACGCCTAATCAAGTCAGCCCCTTCTACCACTCCAACTCCTTCAGAAATGGGACCAGAAGATCTAATTTTCAACCAACCAGTAGTCGAGGCAGATGTGATTCCATTTCCCCACATGTTTTCAGACCTGGTACAGAAACAGTGGGCATCCACAGTGGTGTACCCTGCCCCCACGGGATATGACAGGAAATATTTTAATTTGGCCCCTGATTTCTCAGAATTGTTGAATACTCCCAAGGTAGACGAACCTATAGTGGGATTAGCGTCCTCGTCCTCCATTCCCAGTGAAGCTCTGGAGGCATTAAAGCCGGAGGAAAAACAGGCTGAACTTGCCCTATGCAGGGCCCATCAGTCTGATGCATGGGCTATCAGAGCAGCCACAGCCGCTTCCTTCTTTACCCATGCTTCTCTTAGGTGGCTCCATCTCTTATGGGAGCATGTCCCTAATTCCAACATTAGAGCACACCAAGATATTGCAAAACTTATAGCAGCCGCTGAATTCTCAGCAGACTCAACTTATCATGCGGTCAAGTTTTCAGCCAGGGCCATTATCTCACATGTCACAGCATGACGCTTACTATGGTTAAAACATTGGCAAGCTGACATTAAGCACAAATGCAAGCTGGCTTCAACTCCTATTGCGGGAGACAGACTCTTTGGCCCTGTCCTCGACCCGCTGCTAATCGAAACCCGAAACAAAAAGAAAATTCTACCTTCCCTTTTGGGGAAGTCAGATTCTAGAAACCCTCAATCCTTTTGGAGGGGATCCTTTTGGCCCTTTTATCAGGGATTCTTCTTACTCAGATACCAGAGACCCCCATCATTCAGACCAGGGCAGCAGTCAGAGAGGTCCGACTTCGGGGATAGGAACAGAAGGAGTGGCCAATCCAAGAGTTCCTTTCAAGGAGCAGGGAATAGGTCTTTCCAGCATCCAAGATAACTCCCCAGACCCGGCTCCCATTGGCGGCCGCCTTAAATTATTTGTGAACCAATGGGACTCCTCAACCTCTGATTTCTGGGTCAGAGACATGATCAGATTTGGCCTTGTGCTGGAGTTTCAATCCACTTCGCCAGACTTTTTCATGTCATGCCCTGTTTCTAGAGATCCGGTTAAACGTAATCTTATGGAAACAGCTATCCATCATCCACTGGACATATGAGCCATCCAACCAGTAGCTACCAATCAACGAGGGTGAGGTTTCTATTCACATCTTTTTGTTCCCAAAAGTTTGGGGGGAGAGGGGGGAGAGCAATATTGGATCTGAAACATCTCAACTGTTTCATAGTATATTGCAAGTTTAAAATGCATGCCCTGCAATCTATCTTACTTTGCATCAGAAAGGGTGACATACTTACATCAATAGATCTGATGGAGGCATACCTACATATTGCTATTTGGCCTTCCCACTATAAATTTCTGAGATTCTGTTATAATAACCACCATTACGAATATGTGGCCCTTCCTTTCGGACTAACTTCTGCCCCAGGACCTTCACGATGGTTCTCACAGCGCTAGCTGCTCATCTCCATGATATCCCTGTACGACTCCAGTGTTATCTTGATGACATCTTGATTTTGTCATCTTCCGATCATCAAGCAGTCAGAGATACTCATATCACATTACAATCCCTACAACAACATGGGTTCTCAATAAATTGTAAAAAGAATTATTTAACACCATCGACTCAGTTGATGGGCATCTGGGGGCAGTCATAGATATAGTGGAAGGCAAAGTTTACCTGTCACCCGATAGACTAAATAGCATTCAGCAATTAGTTAAGGAGATCAGGGGTCTTAAGAGGGTGTCCCTGGCAGAACTATCAAAATTGTTAGGCAAGATGATCTCATGTATATCTATCATCCCTTGGGCCTGGCTCCACACTAGATCCCTCCAGTGGTTCCTGCTCCCGTACCAGCGCTCCAGCCGAAGCAACTCCAAATACAAGGTCAAGGTACCATCAAAGGTCCTCATATCTCTCCTCTGGTGGACCAGACCAGTCATCAACAGAGGCTGCCTCTTCAAAGAGACACACAGACTTACCATTACCACCGATGCCAGCCTGTTTGGATGGGGAGCACACATTCAATCGCTCACAAGCCAAGGCCGCTGGTCCACCATAGAACAGTCATGCAGCATAAACTGGCTGGAGCTTCGAGCAGTATACCTGGCTCTCCACATCTTCCTTCCACAGGTACACAATCAGCACATACTAATATTTACCAACAACATAACAGCCAAAGCTCACATAAACAAACAGGGGGGCACACAGCGAAACATCTCATGCAGGAAGCGGAGCACTTGTGTTGTTGGGTGGAGAGCAACCTACTTTCCATCAGAGCAGAGCACATTTCAGGCCTGTCGAATACACAGACAGACTGGCTAAGCAGGGCCATGATTGATCAATCGGAGTGGCACCTCCATCCGACCCTGTTTCAAGAGGCGGTCAGGACATTTGGCCAGCTGGTGGTGGACCTGTTCATTTTCCCCCCAACGCTCAGTTCCCAATATTTTTTTTCCAGGTACCCCTCGCAAGGAGCGAAGAACTTCACTCCACTGTCGTTGGCCCCTGGGACTTCTGTATGCATTCCCACCGCTTTCACTGCTTCCCAAAGTCATCCAGAAACTGCTAGATGAGAGGGTGGAGCTGCTTCTAGTAGCTCTTTACTGGCCCAGATGGCCATGGTTTGCAGACCTCTGCAGTCTATCCTTATCAACACCATGGAGAATTCTGCCAGACAGGGTTTTGCTAACCCAGGGACGCCTTCAACATCCGGAGCCTCAATGGTTGCACCTGACCATCTGGAGGTTGACCAGAGTCGTCTGAAGAGTGAAAAGTTTTCCAAAAGAATTATCGCCACCATCCAAGCTGCCAGATGCCCCTCAACACCACATGGTCCAGTTTCTGCAAATGGTGTACCAAGTCTCAAATTGATCCCATCTCTCCATCTGTGGCTCAAATCCTAGAGTTCTTGCAAGAGGGACTTTACAAGGGACTTGACAGGTGGCAGCCTTGGTGTCAGTTCTCACTTATGAACGTCTACTATCTCTTTCCCATCACCAATGCATACGGAGTTTCCTTCGAGGAGCCATAAATTTACGCCCTCCAGCGGTACACTGTTATACACTGGGACCTTAACAAGGTCCTTGTTGTACTCACTAAGGGCCCTTTTAAACCCTTGAAATCATCAAGTATCCAATTTCTGGCATATAAAGTAGTTTTCCTTGTAGCAATCACTTCTGCTCATCGTATTTCGGAACTGGCAGTTTTGTCTATCAGACAAGATCTTTGTGTTTTCCATTCTGACTGGGTGGTCCTTCGTCCTGATCCTACTTTTATACCCAAAATTAACTTGGCTTTTCACAGGGCACAAGAGCTGATACGTCCTAATTTTTGTCCCAGATCATCCAACGGTTGGAACTACAATGGCATAGGCTTGATGTGAGGTGAGCATTGTGAATATATATTAACTGCACAGCGACTTTCAGAAAAACAGAAGCCTTATTTGTGTCTTTTCAGCCCAACACTCAGGGATGCAAGGTCTCATCTTCTATAATAGCCCGTTGGCTATGGGCGGCGATAGTGAAAACGTATCAGACTCAAACACTGCAGGTGTCCAGGGGCATAACAGCTCATTCAACAAGGAGTGCTGCAACATTGGCAGTGTGGCCCACACAGGCACCAATAACTGAAATTTGTCGAGCCACAACCTGGGCCTCTCCATTGCCATTCATTAGGCATTATAAAATAGATGTGTTTGCATCCGCTGAGGCCTCCTTTGGCAGACGAGTTCTGCAACAGGTCCACAGAGATCAGGAGGGGATTCCAGGCCAGACGGAGTCCCTCCCGTAGGACAGGCCAAGATTTGGTATGTCCCACTACTGAATGCTCTGAACAGCTCATGGGAGAAAGGGCATTGGTACTTACCTGACACGCGCGTTCTCTTTGAGCTGTGAAGAGCATCCAGCCCCACCCTTTTTCCATCTGGTGGGGTCCTGTTTCAGCCAACAAATTGTTAGGGCATTGAGGACGAGGGCATTTATTTCTCTCATCTTCGCCAAAACTGGGGGACACTGGGGAGGAGTCCCCTGGAGGAGGAGGAGCGTTCCACAAATTAAGCCCAGTCTAGACATGCAGAGACTGAAGCACCTCGCACTATTACTGGATGCTCTTCACAGCTCAAAGAGAACGGGCATGTCAGGTAAGTACCAACACCCTTTTTAAGCTCATCTGAGGTGCGGCAATAGCGCATACTTGTGGCAAAAATATAGAGCTCTGTCAACCTGGTGAGCAGCCTGGAGTGTTTTTAAGCTCAGCTGAGCTAAAAATACCAATGAAATATAGTAATGGCAGGAATGGGTGGGCGGGGCCAGCCAGAGATATTATTTGCCAGTTCTCCAAACCAATCAAAATTTTCACTGCCAGAACTGGTCCAAACCAGCAGAATACCACCTCTGCATCTGGCCCACAGGCCACAAGTTGAAAACAGAATGAGATTGAAAGGCTGCAGTGAGACAGAATGAATCTTGTCTTTAAGTAAAGGAAGTCAACTGCTTTTCCCATCCAAAAACTGCCACAAGTTTCATCTGGTATCTCCTTTTTGGAGATAGGAAGGATATGTATGTGTGTGGAGGGAAGAGGTCATGTCCCTGTAAAAATGAAGAGACAGCTTAAGCTCAGCTCTAGCTCTAGGAAAAGGGAATTAGGAAGCATCCATATGGAAAAGGGGGAGGAGGAAAGATGTGTAAGCTCAGATTTCAAGCTCACTTCTTCATTTTACCTGTGTTTGAATAAGTTTTTTTTTTGTTAAATCTTGCATCTAATTACTGTTTGCATAACATTAATATGAATTTTGCAAAGTTATGTTAAATTATATTTTCTTCAAAATGCAATTTCATATTTTCATATCTGGCAAATAATCTGTTTGAACTCAAGGAGTGCTTACTTCTGAAGATTGCTCTGACATCTCCTTAGACAACTCCATGTTTTGTTAATACAAGTACCCATGTCAGATGGTTTGATAGTTTAATTCTTCTTTGTCTCCTTACAATCTTTTGTGTGGCGGGTAGACACTCTAAGAGAAATTGAAAGCTGAATAGAATGAGTGGCATATCTTCATCCTGACAAATTGTTTCAACCTGCAGTCTCTATTGCTTTCGAACTGGATAAAGACCTCATTTTCTGGCAGTCTGGCATGGATAGTATTTGCACTTTAAATATTTGGAATATCCCTAGCAAAAATAATGATTTTGGATGTAAAAAATGTGTTTTATAAAATTCATTGTCGTTTTCTCCTACATTTAATTCTAACAAATGGCTTTCCCTGAAAATTAACTGATGGTATCAAATTCCATGAATTGATCCATATTTCTGTGTTTTTTATCCTCTATTTTCACTCTCATTAATCTACACAATTGTCATTATATGGCTCTTCTTTGTAACATTTTTCCTCCTTTAATTTATTATTGTTTCTGGCATTAAGGCAAAATGTGGATGCTTAATGACTGGAAAACGGAATTATCATATGCTCCTGGTCTGAGCAGATGATGTTTTAATATTTATTTGTGACTCAGAATAAACATTTTAATATCTTGTAAAATCGATCCATTTATCTTTTATGAATGTACTGTAAATTGAAGAAAATATAATATAATATGGTTGGATAATCCTATTTCAAAGTCAATGGGGAGAACGGGGATTTCCAGTTCAGGCAATGGCATTAACAGACAGCAGCAGAGGCATTGCATCTAATAGTAAACACATTTTTTGCATGTAAAAGCTCCCAGATACAATTCCACCATCTCTAGTTAGGTCAAACAGAGTAGACAGTATTGAACCAAATAAACTAATGATGCAATTAATGTAAGTCAGTTTTCTGGGAAATTTATAACATGCCTGTCTCTAACTTGTAAGTTTTCTGGTTACTGGTATGATCAATAGAGTATGAGAAATAAAAGCAAACCACAGAAGAGGAGAGAAAGGGTGTGAATATGTGAAAAGGAATAAGTGAATTTAGAGGAATCAAAATTGGGCACTTTACCTTATGCTATCTTATTTTATAGCAAAAGGCACGTCTGCATGTTCTTGCCTCCTCTCCCTCCAAACACAAAAAAACTTGAATAGTGCTTCTGGATAATACAATGAATTAGTGGAACTATTTATTTGAATTAGTGAATATATATAGTAATTATCAATATTATAGAAGTATATTCATCTACTGCAGATGCAATGAAGGAAGACATTGGGGAATTCTATGAGAAATTCCAAGAAATGTTAAATGCAGTTTAAAGTTTTTGACTATGAACTGGAGATCAGGACCATCA
Source organism: Pseudonaja textilis (assembly GCF_049901715.1). Lineage (NCBI taxonomy): Eukaryota > Metazoa > Chordata > Lepidosauria > Squamata > Elapidae > Pseudonaja > Pseudonaja textilis. Next base: position 148,266,776 of record NC_141992.1, on the reverse strand, counting down.
GCCATGGTCTGAAACTCACTTCCAATCATTCCCCCCAATCTAACCCCAATTTAACTCATAAGTTGTTGTGAGAAAATGCAGGTCTTGTATTGCACTTAGATGAGAAATATATAGGATATAGTAAAATTATTAATGTTGCTGCTATTATTACTACTGAAGTGTTGTTGACATATAAAACTGGGAGATGTGAAGGAGATTTGAACTGAGTAAATGTAATAGCACGTAAGATAGGTTAATAGAGTTTTGTATAAAGAACTTGTTTACTGGCAACAGCTATTTTAAGCAGCTTAAACTTAAACTTTACATAGTCAGCGAAGTCATTCCAGGTGCCAACTGTGAAACAGAACCTTGAATTATTGATGTCAAATACATGGGTAAACTTAGAAAATGAAAATGAATGAAGGCAAGTAAACTTGACTAGAAGAACATGTAATCATAATATAAATTCATTTAGGTAGCTAATAAAAAAAAAATCTCTCTTTTTACAACCCTACCCTATTCAGGGTAGCATTGGGGAGACTGGATGAAGCTGAGTATTTACTGGCTGGATGCCCTTCCTGATGCCTATGCAGGGTAAGCAACATATTTTTTTTCTTTACACCCTAAGAGAGAAACATCTGTTGCAATTTAGGACTGTACTCTCAACCTTCTAAATGGGAGACAAGTGTCTTCACCATTAGGCCACCACACCATTCTAGGTAGTTAATCAAACTAATAGTAAAAGTAATAGTAGTAGTAGTAGTAGTCATCGTTGTAGTAGTAGTAGTAGTATATAACAATAATAATCAGTGTAAAGAATAGATATAGAATGCTAAACATTTGTAGATTTGTAGAGAAAGAATATCTTTGGAATATGTTCTCACTGAAGAAGCAGGGTAAACAGTTAGCTGACCAGTGTTGTCAAGAATAACACTAGACACAGCTGAAATACCCACTGGTAAAAGCTATAAAAGCAGCATCAGTTAAAGTTGTAAATAGCTTTGTATCAACAAATATGGAACAACAGTGTTAATCCTAGACACTGAAAAAGTGAAATGCAAGAAATGTGGAAATTACTGAACCACTGCAGTAGTTCATCACACAAGTTGTTGCTATTATTATTATTATTTGCATTGCTGAAATTCAGTGAGCTTGATTTTTTATTTTCAGAAGTTTTGCTAGATAGCACTGTAAATGCAGGAATTCTCAAGAAGCTTTGTCTAAAATCTTAGAAAGAAGAATAGAGCCATTCATGGAGAGAGAAGTTCAAAAGAAGGGGCAGGTTTCAGAAAAGACAGATGGACATGAGATCTCATAGTTAACATAATCTGAACGAGATAGCAAGGGAGTATTAGGAAATTTACTTTTGCTTCATTGACTACAGCAAGTCCTTTGACTTGCCAGGATAGGAAACATATTAAGACTAATGGGTGCGTCAGAACTTTTTATTATTTTTCTACGAAATCTTCATAATTAGAAAAAGCTATTATAAGAACTGTATTTGGAGAAACAGGATGGTTCAGAATAGATAAAGTGGTGAAACTAAGTTGCATATTCTCTCCATTAACTCACATTGCAAATATATTACAAAATTATTTCAAGAATGGCAAGATAGGGAATTATGATAGATGGAATCAAATTTGCAAGACTAACTACACTATTACCTGAAAGTAAAGATGATTTAGAAACGTTCATTATGAGAATAAAAATGGAAGGTCAAGAATCTTGGCTGATCTTAAATATTAAGAAGATATAGTTAAGATCAATCTTCATGCTTAGCTGAGTATAAAATGTAATGGATCATTTTATTTATTAGTCTCAAGGATCTCTGGTGCATCTCTTACCAAGAAAATTGCAAGGATTTGTCTAGACAGTTACCAAGAGACAAAAAATGATTTGAAGGATACAGAGAGAGAGAGAGAGAGAGAGATGGAAAATGCATGGACTACTAGGCTAAGGAGATACATTAGAAAAGCAGAAGACAAGAACATAAAAGCTCTGTTCTTCAAAGAACCATCCAAGGTGTGCTTCCAAATGCAGTACAAAAACAGTAACCTCAGAGCCACTAACAGCAGAAATAGAACAGTACAAGGAAGAGCACATGGAAGAAAGAAAAGACATAACCCCAATGCAAATTCGTTGCAGGACCTGAGAGCAGATCACAGCAAAGGAACCAGTCAAAAATAAGAGTAGCAGAGATCCAATAGCAGGTCAAGAATATGAAGAGCTGGATAGCACCTACACTGAACATGATTAATACGTACTGGCAAAAGAAGGTAAGAGAAGTTCACGAATGCCTATTAGCACAAATGAATGAACTGTTAGCAGCAAGGTCCAACCCAGACTGCTAACACAAGGAATCTGATCATGAAAGACATCCACAAGGAACAGCACCACCATCTACCTGCCTCCCAATAACATGGAAACTCCTATCAGGCATCATAGCCACAAAGCTAAAGGACCATATCAACAAGTATATCAGCACAGCTCAAAAGGGCATTGGAAACAACACCAGAGGCTCAAACATCAGATGCGCATATATAGAGCATTTCACCTAAGATTTGGAGTCTAGACTGACCAATCAGAGAGGGGGGAGAGAGGGAGGGGGAGAGAGGGAGGGGGAGAGAGAGAGAGAGAAAATAGAAAGGAAAGAGAGAAAGAAGGAGGAAATGTGCTACAGAAGTAAAGGCAGTAATATTAGAGTAGATATTTATGATAACCTTAAATAATATTAAGAAAATCAAAACGCAAATATCAGAATACAGCATTTAAAGCAAATAGTCTCTCCAGTGTCAATGTACAACTGTAAAAAACTGAACACTGAGAAAAACACAATGGCAATTTTTATTGACTACCATGTACTCAAAGAACAAGCTGATTTTTGCCAATCAAACTTAACTGCCCTCTGGGTGTTAATGGAAAGGAAGCTGAAACTCATATTCTTTGAACATGTGAATTGAGTAGATGATAGATAATAACAGAAGATTATGTTTAGCAAGGTTGAGAGAACAGAAAGGGGAAAAAACAGCACTTAAGGTGGAGGAACAGGATCAAAGAGATGAGTGGAATTATGTGAAAAAGTATGAGCTGTTGTTAAACAAAGAGCACAAGATGGTGAAAAATTTTCCAAAAGTCACAAGGAGTCAAAGCATAATGCACTTTTTAAAAACAAGAGAACTGCATCACGCTGTCACAAAACTAAGAAAACTGCATGGAGAAGCAACTATGTCTGTCATTTTAAGAATTGTCAAATGCCCATTCATAAAATGAGTGCAATGGTAGTCATAAAACATTTGTTTACTTTATAAGCAATCTGCTAACCAGATCCTCAAATCCACAGGATTAAGGTTTTTTTGGGTGGGTTGGGTGGGTGAGGGAATACATGAACATAAATCCAAATTAAGCATTAGGTTTCTCTTTATATAAATGCCATAGGGTCCTTTGTTAAGCCTAATGGCATGGTTAAAACTGGTAATAACATTATATGGATGCATGTATTGAATGTGTGTGTGTGTGTGTGTGTGTGTGTATGTATATGTGTATATATATATATATATATATATATATATATATATGCCTCAACTTACGACTTACAACCACAATTGTGGCCAAAATTTATGTTGCCAAACGAGACATTTGCTAAGTATATTTTTGCACCCTTTTACAGCCTTTCCTGCCACACTTGTTAAATGACTCACTGCGCTTGTTAAGTTAGTAACATGGTTCTTAGGTGAATCTGGCTTTATAACATTTTGTAATTCAAGAAATAAACATGAATTGTTCTTGTAATAATGCTAGGACCTTCAGTTTTTCTTTAACATTACTATAAAAAAGACAGAAATAATTCTAATAAAATTGTGGTTCAATTAATTGTCTTTTGAATAGATGTTCTTCCCCCTGTCTTCCTCCTCCATGAACTTCCTCTTTCTTTTTTCTTTTTCTTTTTGCTAGGGAAGATGGTTGTTTCTTCTCAGGACTGAGGCCTGAATCTGGCTGCCTGACAGGAACCTTGGGAATTAAGCAATTTTAAAGGATTAGAGAAAAGTTACCTCAGGTGTTCCGCACTGGAATTATGTATTTATGGTTTAGCAGACTTTGGCAGTAAATTCATTTAAAATGTTAATACCGAAAATTAAGAGCTAGCAGAAGGATTTGGGCAAAGAGATTAATCAAGGGTTCTTTGGAATGAAAAATCTCTTCTTCAGTTCAAGTGAAATATCATGCAAGGACAGCAAGAAATCCCAAAATAATCTCCAATATACTGTCAAACAACAAAAGTCCAGATGGAAGAATCCACGAGAACTGGAAAATCATGCACAATTTATTAATGTAACAGATTGCTTAATATGGTAAATCGTAAATGAGTAAGTCTCTAATAAAGAACATGGTCATTTCTGAGCATATCTAATTACTGATATTATAACATATAGAAGTGGGGATTCCTCTCTCTCTCTCTCTCTCTCTCTCTCTCTACACCTGCTTACATATGCACATACATACATATATACATGGGATGGGGGTGTGAAATAAAACTGAAATTGGCAGCCTCACTGAAGCTTCGCCCACCAAATGCTAAATGTATATGTTAAGGGGCTATTATGCTGCCACAACCAGATTTTGATTGCTTAGATCAGGGGTTCACTGATTTCATTGAGGGCTGCATCAGGGTTGTGTTTGACCTCAGGGGATGGGTGGGTGTGGCCTGGGTAGGCATGGCTAGTTCAACATCACTCGTGACAGAGGCATCCCTCCCAGGTTCCATTTTTGCTGGCAGAGTGCTGCAGGAGGCCATCACAGGCAAAAACGGAGCTCGGGAGGGCCACACACTGCCCTCCTGAGCTCCATTTTCACTGGCGGAGGCACCCTGCAAGCTGAATTCAGTCCTCATGCCTTGAGTTTGACAGCCCTGGCTTAGATGGTCCCCAGTACATACAAATGTATTTATTATAGTTATATTAGCCATTCCATCACCATACCTTAATTTTAATAAATGTTTTAATAAACATTTTTATTTGGAAAATATAACACCTAAATCAAAATGGCCAAAAGATTGTCAGTTTCCTAGAATATATTTATAACTCCTGTTCATTAATATTGCTCTTGCACTATAACTTGTGCTTCTTGCCAGTTCTATGCATCAGTATCAAAGAAGTCAATAAAATAATTCATCCATATTTAGTCCCTCCATCTGTCTATTTATTGTATTCATATCTGTAATTGAGAAAGAATGGGTAATACTGAGAAAATGAAACTTTTATAGTCATTAATATTGTTAGATCTATTATCACCAAACAAACTTACAGGACTTGAACCAAATTCTAGATAGAGTTGCTGCTGCCATGATGTAATTAAATTTGTCCATATTAATATACACAGATATAATACATATACACATAAATACATTACAAAACACATGCATGATGCAAAGATATATTTAATGCTATTATAGCCTTAAATAGTGTTCAAATTAGCTATTACAAAATATGAGCCAATTCTCATTTAATACACCATATCCTTTAGAATGCTAAAAAGAATCTGCGCCAAGGATATGCAAATTTTATTGGACTTCCCTGGTTGAATAAATTCTTAGGAGTTGTACTGCATATATTTTTTGGCAAAAATATGAATCAGCTGTTGATGATTTCATGGAGATATTCAGGCCATTTCATTAGCAGCAATTGAAGAGGTTTGCTATTGTCTTTTTCCCAAGGATTCTTCCAACATCCCAGCCTACATCCCTGGAACTCTGGAATTTTGAATCAGCTGTACCATCCAATGGTCTTCAAGAACAGCATCATACAGTGCACATTGAAGCTGTCCATCCTATGGGTGACTAAGGGCATGACTCTTATTTCAAGAATAGGTGCAACTATTGCATTATATGGATTTGTGCAAAGGCCTTCCTGACCACAGATACCATCTGCTGTTTGAATCCAAGAAGACCCCCAATTGCCCTGTCATGAATGGGGACATGGAAACCAATCCAAGACAAACAATGATGAAGATCAATTCTAGCCAAAGAACATCTATAATATGCATAAAAATGCCTCTTAGTAATTGGAATTCCACAAATAAGGAGGAACACTTCCCAAACCACCTCCCTCTAACTGGATCTGCTTATCTAGGATAGACAGAATGCTGGATGTATTTGGTAGATTGGATATTTGAACTGACATTCTTTCAGATGCTCAGTGCCTTAGAATTTGATGTACTGGATTCCCTGAAATAAATAAGGAAACATATAAAGCAAAGACTGGGTTTGTTTAATTAAAAAACCTGCTATATTTTCAAATAACTGCTGTTAGATATACACATATTTGTGGAATAGAACAGAACTAATTCCTATATCCCATAAGGTGTACTGTTTTATTTATGCTACAGTATTTAAGATTTCATTCTGATTCTACTAATTGAAAGTGAAAACTTGTTTTCTTAAAAAGCAGTGCCAGTGCTGCTTCTTTTTGTTATTATTCCTAAAGAGAATATAGGAAATAAATTGAACTCTGATCTCAGCCAAACAAAGAAATTTTGTAATACTCTATGTGTTTCTGACATTTGCCCCAACACAATGTATTTCCTCCCAAGAGCTTATGTTAAGAAGAGTAAATCCAAATATGGAAGAGATTTTAAATAATAACTGCAATTTTAAAGACAACATGCTGGTGCAAGGAAGAATTTTTATGTCCATTCAATTATTTATCAATGATCTTGTACAATTTCAGTTAAAGAAAGAACTCAGCATTTATTTAAATAGAAGCTTTTAATGGTTTGGATATATGCATGCAATGAACATAGGTAGTGTTATTCTGTTTTTATTCAGTTTTAGTTTAATCTTGGTGTGTTGATAAACACTAGGCATAATTGACTACTTAGGATATACATTAATATTGCCCACCTAAGTAGAATATTGTTCCATTTTATTACAGCATATAAAAACATTGCTAGAGTATGTTAGTTGAATCAGAAAAATGTATCTCATTTAAAACTGAATGTGGTTTATATCAAGAATAAAAAATTGAGTGGGACTAATATCAGAGGTGGTGCTCAGAAGGTTCTGACCAGTTCTGGAGAACTGGTAGCAGGAATTTTGAGTAGTTCAGAGAACCGGCAAATACCACCTCTGACTGACCCCGCCCCCATCTATTCTCTGCCTCCCGAGTCCCAGCTGATTCGCTGGGTCTTCTTTTGTTGCCCTGCACAGGAGAACGGAACTGGAAAGCAGGTTAGTTGGGTGGGGAAGGAATGGGATTTTGCAGTATCCTTCCCCTGTCTTGATCACCAAGCCACGCCATGCCCATCAAGCCATGTGCACAGAACAGGTAGTAAAAAAAATTAAATAAAAAAGTGCAGGGGTGTCATTACATCATGATCCTTCAACTACCATCTTATCACATTTATATCCCACAAATGCAGCTGATCGTATGTTTGCCAAGGAAAACAAAGTATAATTAAAATCTGTCTGTCTATCTAGTTATCTCTCGGTTTCACACTGAATATGGGATAAAACTCACAGTGTCCTGGTTTCTAGCCTGTGCCTTAGTCACTAAATTAAACTGGCTGTCATATAGAACAAATAACCTGGTATAATTTTTTTCTCAAAGAAAAGCAACTTTCTGAAATAAGGTAGAAATAGATTTGTCAGAAGCTATCTATCAATCTTCTATATTGGTGGTCCCCAGATGTTTGGAACTAAAACTGTCTACCAGATCTGGTCTTCAAACAGCTGGACATCCATTAGATAACAGTCAAGAGATGGATAACATAAACCACCATATTTACTCAGGGAAAAACGCTAAACACTTTCAGGCTGGTATCACTTTTGCATCTTTCTATCCTTCAAAACATCATTTTTGGAAGCAAATCTGAACCTTTGTGCAACCCTGTCATACTTCTAATGTTTGTAGCTGTTTTTGCTAGTTATTAATTGATTTTAGACATCCTGTGGCCTATTGGGTTTTTCTCCCCCACACACAAATAATATGTTATGGTATAATGTAATAATATAATTATATAATTTATATCTTATCATAAATCATTATTTCAACCCTATACAATATAGGGTTGTTGAATGTTTTGACCAGAAATTCCTTTATGGGTTCTTTTTTGAAGTAGTGTGGGTGCCCATTACTGAATCTATGGCAGCATTAATTTTAACTATATGTTAGCATTTTTTCTCTTTTTAAAATTTGTCCATGGTAGGAATCTTTCTTCTAGCTTTATGTAACCTTTAACAAGTCCAGAAAACTTCCCACAGCTCTTTTCAGAAATGTTTCTTCTCTTCTTGGGCCTTTCCTGTACAAAAACACATTGTAAGGTCATGTGGTCATGCCAAGAAGAACTAGGGAATGGAGAAAGCCTCTTTGCAAACAGCCTGGTGTTCCTATAAATGCAAAGAGCTTTTAAAAGGTTAAAAAAAGCAGAAAGAAATATCTCAGCCACCTCATACATTTTTTAAAAAGTAAATGGAATCTTTATCTATTCCTGTCCGGAATAGCAAAAAAAATGTTGTGTGTATATCTTTCTTAAAATACCTTTACAAAGAAGAGCAAGAGCTAAAAATTGCCCTTCTGCATTGGACAGTAAAATATAAATGGATTTGAAGGATCCACAACTCCCATTAGAAATTATATTCTTGAAGATACGATGTAAGTTTTAAAAAAGCAGCATTACTTTCCTATGCTTTTGCTTGTTGCCATTTTTGGATGTGTGGGGTTGAAGCAGTTAAGGAGAGGTACGATTTATGGCAAAGAAATCCTTGAAACATTGATTTATTCTATATTTAAGGAAACCATGTGCTGCTTGGCAGGGGTGTTGTTTCCCAAGCATATTTGTTAGAGCAGGCTGTCTAAAGAGCATGTTTACCAATGGCAATGAAATCAATCAAAGCTTCCTGCAGAGTGTTCTTGCCCTCCATATTTGTAGAATAACAGCATGCTGATCCCCTATAGTTTTCAGCTTTGATTTGTTGAGACAAACTCCATTGGCCTGGCAGAGAGAAACCTTCAGTGATAGCAGCTTGGCCTTTCTCCTTGACAAATCTCTGTCCAACCACTTAGAAGTCTATTTAGCTACCATGACAGACAATAAAGATAGTCTCAAGTAACACTGAAGTGTGAAGTGGATGAAAATTTGGAGAGAATCTAGGACCATTTTTACTTACTACACCTTACTTTTTTCTGAGCCTTGTTGTTTTGCAAAGAAAATGACTTTCTGCTACCATGAAGAGGAAGAGAAATGAATTCATGGGATACGCCATCTCAGACTATACCTTTTTTAAAAAAATTGCCATGTGATTGCAACCAAGCCTAATGGAAATTCAGGCTTAAGTACAGGAAATTATTTATGCAATGTATTTGTGGACATTTTGATTTTTTTTCAGAACAGTAAATGAAATGTATCATGGTAAGACAGTGCACAAGCATGTTTTAAGTTCAATTTGTCCACCAAAATTTATCTTATTTGTTATATCTTCAGGATGTCATGTACATAGAACCTCTTTTTTCCCTTCTCAATAACTTTGTTTGCAACCTCAGTATCCCAACTATCACCCAGATTAAAATATGACTCTTACTGGTTGCCAGCTTTATGGAGCTGTATACTATAGGAAAATTTCCTCTAGCTTTAGATTAATTAAATGAAAGCTGGGTTCTTTGTCCATTGATTCTGCTTCTGTCAATTTTTGAGGGTGGTTGTAAGATATCTGGCATTATGGAATAAGAAAACTGGAAAACAAACCTAAATTTACTAATTGGTAAGCAACCTGAAGCTTTTTAGAAGAAGGCAGGTTTCATGCCCTTTTCATACCATACCTGTGCAATTCCATAGGTGAGAAGACAAAAAAACCCAACCTTAATATACATGGACCTATTTGTTCTAGAACTTGGAACACATCTAAATATCTTATTAGAATACAGAAAACTTACACTGGAATAGAGTTACTAACTTAAGTGATCTAACTTGCTGAGTCTCACTGAATTTCAATTTAGTTGTTGCTTATACCTGGAAATTCTTGATTTGTAATTCAGATTTTGCTGTTTTAAAATCCAGATGGAATGAGGTTTTGTTTTTAAAAAAACAATTAGTCTTCTTTTTGAGCAGTTGCATCATATCACTGATTTTCTAGTCACCTGAGGCTTTGATGTTCAGCTTCCAATTAGTTCAAACAAAGTATAGGCTGGGGAGATTGCTACTTTATGTGAAAAGATAGAACTGCACCAAATTAAAAAAACAAAAACAAAGCATAAAGTCAAAGATAGAAGCTTGTGGGAAAAAGTTAACCATTTAAAAAATTATTGATGGGGTTTCACTCAGCAACCCCTGGATGGCTATGTGGAAACAATGGGTTAAAAAGCCATAAGAAACAATTATAGTAGAAGTAAAGGTTTTTTAAAAAAACTTTTTTGTTGTGCCTACTCTATGCATTGTGATGCTTTAATTTTTTGTGTATAAAGATACAATTTCAGGAAGTCCCTTCTACAGGAAGGAAAATGATTGGCCGTTGCTTTTCTGGAAGAGGTAGGTGGGAGGACCTACAAGTCAGGGATTATCCAATGAAAGTGAGGTCTGCTTGTTAATCCTGACAGGATTTCCTAAAGTGGTTTAGAGTCAAGCTGACATTAACAAAGGAACTTAAATAGTAAGTCCATATATGTCTTACACCTAAACTGACCAATATCAGCAGTCATTTGATAAAACTGTAGATATTGACTGGAGAAGATGGTGTTATTGATAGATGCTACATAAAAATCCAGCAGAGTTAAGTTTGGGGGATGATGCAATTTTTATTTTAAAAAAGCTGGTTTGTTCGACAAACTGGTTTTGTAATTGTCCCCACCCGCTTGAAATATTAAGTATGCTAATATATGCCTTACCAAAAGGAAAAACAAAACAAGGTTCTCCCCATAAACTATCCCTTATCATTTTAGTTATTGTTTTCTGCCTTTACAACTAAAAAAGGCATTTACAACAATAATTAGAAATGTAGCTCGAACTATACAGAACCTGATGTTTATGCAAATAGTTTATTGTTGCCAAGAGAGCAATAAACATTGTAAACATTATATGCATTGAATATTTATATTCACACTAATTTATATAGCATTTTATTATAATGAAAAGTTGCTTTTTTATTACCATGACTCCCTTCCTTCTCTTGTGCAAAGTTGAAAATGCAGACATAGAGATAGTGGATTCTTTGAGGCACTTACTAAATCCAGGATAACCAGAAATTTATTGTAAGTACATACACTAACATATCTATTGCATTATGGTAATTTTAAACATATGCCTTATGTCTGTAGAGAGAGAAGTAGCAGACAAGGGAGATATGACCTGTTTAAGTATTTCCCTGAATTCATTAGATTAGGAACGTGTATTCTGACCAAGCCTCAGAGTTTCGTCCATTAGCTGGGAATTGAGGAGAGACATACACAAACAGCTTTCGACTTTAGAGTTCAGTGTGATTTGGAACAACCTTGCTTTATTAGAATCTCAGATAACACAAAGAGCTACATTCACATTTTACAATTTATTTTAAAATGTTGTAGAGCTAATGCTAATGGAGACCAGAGTGAGTACAGGTGGAGCTGTGGGTTTTGGATAGGCCATTCCTAACTGTTGTGACACTGCAATTACAAAACATGTTTTTTAAAACCTAGATGATTATGCTGTCTTCGGTCTGATCTAAGTATGGTATATAAAATCATACATTGCAATGACTTACCTGTCAATGAATACTTCAGCTTCAACTATAACAACACAAGAGCACACAATAGATACAAACTCAAGGTTAACCACACCCAAATTTGATTACAGGAAATACGACTTCAGCAACAGAGTAGTCAATGTCTGGAATACTCTACCTGACTCTGTGGTTTCTTCCCCAAACCTCAAAAACTTTAACCTTAGACTGTCTATTATTGACCTCACCCCTTTCCTAAGAGGTCTGTAGGGGGCGTGCATAAGCGCACTAACATGCCTACCATCCCTGCCTATTGTTTCTTTTATTTTTCTTATATGTACCCATTTCACGTATTCATAACTATGTATATACTTATATATGTATATATTATTTTGTAAGCGACTGACAAATCAAAATAAATAAATAATTAAAAAACCCCACTGCCTTTTATATTCAAATCAGGATGTTCCACGCAAGCATGCAAGGGCCAGGTTTGGATTATAATGTGTCTTTCTTTACTTCCACATCCACTGGATAGATTGTTTTCCATCTGATTTCAAGCCCTTATACTAGGGCTGTCAAACTCCCGGCCTCTGGGCCGGATATGTCATGTGCTGGCCATGTCCATGTCCAGTTTAGCAAAGGAGGGGGAAAGTCCTGATATGTCATGTGATGTTGCTGTGATTACGTGAGTTTGACACCCCTGTCTTATACAATCAAATCAACACCAGAAAAAGAATAAATAGATTGGTGGCGAATAGAATAGAAAATTACATGCATGGTTATGTTTAAAATCAGGTATATGTTTAAAATAAAACTCTCTGCACAGTCCTGTGTTCTAAGCAATAAGATCCCATATTGGGTTGTTTAATTCAACTGGAAGCATGTAATTAGGATTATAAAATTTGGGCTGTAAAAATCCAGACAATCAGCCCAGGGCTAAGTCTTATAGATTTCTGAATCACTTAACTATCAACAGATGATTGTCTGGATTTTGTCCAGATCAGGCAACATTAATATTTAATATACCTGTTTGCTTTATGGAAAATCATTACATAGCTGCTTCACTCAGAAACAGTCAATAGTCTTGTACAGAATTGTGTTCCATGTTTATTTTTGAAGCTCATATTGTAAAGTGAAGTGTACTGCTGCACCAACTTCATGTTTATATGATATCAGCAAGTATTTTCACCGGTTGAGTGCAGTGCTTTTTGTGGTTGTTCTTGTTGTTGTTGAAATGTTGCAACTGCAGTTCAGAAAATGTTGAATTCCATTATTAATTTCCTTTTTCCAAGGGTGAACAAAGACACCCTATACCAGAGGTCTCCAACCTTGGCAACTTTAAGACTTGTGGACTTCAACTGTCAGAATTCTTCAAGCCAGCAAAGCTGGCTGAGGAATTCTGGGAGTTGAAGTCCACAAGTCTTAAAGTTGCCAAGGTTGGAGACCCCTGCCCTATATTGCTCTTGGGGAAAGTGTAGCTTTTTTCTCTCACACTGAAAAATATACAGATGAAAAGTAGACAGGTGGAAGGGATGGTAAAGTGCATTGGAGGATGCACTTTCATCTGAAGTATGGAAAGATGATGTAATAATAAATCTTCGGGGAATACTAATGAGTTTAAACAATCATATTAGGAAACAGATTCAATCAGGAAAGACATGGCTAGGGGTCTCTTTCCCAGTAATGAAAAGAGAGAAGAAAGGGATATGGACCCTGATAGAATTCAATGTCCATGTATTCTGTGAAAAAGTCTGACGAAAAAAAATGTTCTATTGACCTGGACATGAGTTCAACTTTCTGCACAATTTGAGCTTCTGATAAAGCAAGGCCATAACCTCCCTCCTGATAAACTGAAATGTGTGCAATAGCAGTAGCAATAGCACTTAGATTTATTTACCACTTTATAGCCCTCTCTAAGTAGTTTACAGAGTCACCATATTGCCCCCAACAATTTGGGTCCTCTTTTTACCCACCTCAAAAGGAAGGAAGGCTGAGTCAACTTTGAGTCTGGTGGGATTTGAACTGCCAAACTGCAGCCAGTTGACAGTCAGAAGAAGTAGCCTGCAGTACTGCACTCTAACTACTGCACCACTGAGGCTCATGATGGTCCCACTACCAGATGGCTTTGAAATTGGCTAAACAAGTGTAGCCAGATCATGGTTCATAAAGAGTCTATGTCCCTGTGGAGGAAGGTGTGCAGTGAATGCTTCATGGTTTTGTCCTCGGCCCACTATGGTACTTCTTAAATTTTCACAAATGACTTAAATGAAGGAATAGAAGAGATGCTTTGTGGGTGATACAAAGCTTGCTACAATTCCCAAAACATTGTCAAGAGGATCTCAATTGAACACCCTGCCCTATAAAACAAAATGTTCCTCAATAATGAGTAATGTAATTTTCTACACTTAGGCAGGAAAAAAATAGATGGGAAAAATAGAAACAGGTTATAAGGTGGACAGTACCTGACTCAAGAGTCATACTTGTGTGAAGGATATGGGTATCTTAGTAAACCATAAATTAAACATGAGCCAGCAATGTGATACAACCACCAAAAGAGCCAATGGAGTTTTAGAGTGTACCAACAGAGGTATAGTGTCACAATTAATTGAACTGATAGTACTGCTGTATGCTGCATGTATTAGACTACTCTTGTAATACTGTGTCCAGTTCTGCAGAAGGATACTGAGGAACTAGAAAGAATGCAGAGAAGAGTGACAAAAATGGTAAGAAGCTTGGAGGTTAAATCCTATCAAGAGCTAATAAAGAAACTTGGTATGTTCAACTTTCAGAAAACAAGGCTATTCTTCCTTGGTAGTCTTCCAAAACATGCGGAAATGTCACAGGAGAAAGGATGTGAATTTACTCTCCATAGCACCTGAGGAAAAGATAAGACATAAAGACAAGCTTCATAGAGAGAGATCCAAATTTGAATTAAGGAGGAAATTCCTGACAGAGAATTACTAAGCAATGGAATAGCCTGCCTCCTGAAGTCGTAGGTTTTTCATCACTGAAGTTTTTCATGAAAAGATTGGTCTGTGATTTCTCTGCGATGATATGAGGATTTGTGTATCATACAGGGATTGGATTAGAAATCTTCCAAGGTTCCTTGCAAACTTCTAAGGTCACAGATTGCTCGGAGAGCTCTATTCACCTACAGGAGATGGTTGCTCATAGAAAGGATGAATTGGTGATGCATTTATAATCTGGAAAGGAGGTATACATCTTTCCTTTGGCCTTTTCTTCCTTGCTTTTAAATTAATCTAAATTGCTTTGTGCATTCAGTCTTTCTGTTAGCTTAATTCTTTCCGTGGTGACTCATATGTAAGCAGAGTTCATATATCACATATAGTTTGGATTTCTGGGTGATGTTTCTCTCTCTCAAAAAACAAACAAACAGAACCGATGCTAGGAAGAGAAATGCTTTAGATAATGTCACTATCCTATTATTATTTATATTAGTTTAATTACTGTTGATGGATCAATGTTTGTACAGTTAATGCATTTTGTGGATTGTTCCCAAATCTCTCTCTTCCTTAGCAGAGCTGGCTACCCAGCGTCTAAAGCTTTGCAATGTCAGTATATTGTTAATATCGCTTCAGTAAACACTTAAGTGAATCTGACAGTTGATTGTGATTATTAACCTTGTGCTGAACCAGTAATTAATCCAGCCAAGCTGTAAAAGGGAGAGGGGAAGTATAGGGGAGAAAACAAAGCAAACTTGCCTGCTCTGCTTCAATAATTTTGCAGAATCCAAGTACCCTAACTTGATATGGTTTAAACTCATTAGCATTTCTTGCCAAGTTTTCATATGTATTACATACATCACTTTATTTTAGCTTGTATACCTCATTTGCAATTTTGACCATTTTTTCTGTACAGATTTCAACTTTGGACAATATTATTTAATTAAATAATTACCTTGAAAATGATGACATTTATTATGTGCAAAACATTTTTTTCCTTATGTTGTTTTGAAATACCTTAATTCAGTAATTTATGCTCAGGCAGCACTGTTGCCTAGTAGGTTCCCACTTCCTTATGACTATCTTCAAACAAATATCCACTTATTTTTAAGAAAAAAGAAAATAACAAATACATTTGTAATACTTTACCATCAGCATTATATTATGCTTTGGAAACAAGGAAAAAGTTCACCTCATACTTTGGGATCTCAGACCACAATTTTTAAATTGATTACAGGAAGGACAGTTTTCCTTGGACAAAAAGTTATCATGGCTACTAATACTGAACTAATTCTTCCCCCTGGGTTTTAATTCACATAATTTTTCTTCTTAAGGATTATTGTTATACCAGATATAGAATTTATTGAAATAGATATGGAAATGGGAATTTACTATAAGAATATTTATTGACAATAAAATGAATTATGTGAATCATAATGGGAAGATTAATATCAGTTCCTATAATTAATTGAATAGATTAATATTTTTGCAATATAGAGATGATTTATTTATATATAGGTGATTGAGAAAAAGAATACCATGTGGAATCTGACTTAAAATATATGTATACATGATATGTAGTAGATAGGAGAATATTGTTATTAATGTAAAATGAGGCAATTATACTGAATTAAAGGCAATAAATGGAGGGAAAGTACAAGGTAAATAGGTGATAAGCTCGAATTGACAACTAAAGGGGACAATTTCTTGAACTAATAAAACAAGGGTGAAATTATTGAATAATAGATGGAATAACAGTATGTGATAAAATTGTAAATGTGACAGATAAAAGTAATATGTGTAATGAATATAAAAATGAAATAAGAATCTTAGATAATATTTTAAAACAAGATATGAGAATATTTTAAGAAAAATGAAATAAGTTAAGATATGGACTGATATTGGATAAAATAAGTTTAATGAATTTAATATTTGAGAATATTTAAAAGAAAATAGAATAAATAATGTGATATGAAATTGAACAAGAAAGATGAATATCTAACTATGGTCATGTTTGTATTGAAATGTAAAAACCTGGAACCACACTGCTCACCAAAAGAGATGTTTTTTTAAAAAATAAAAATAAAAAAAAAGAAATTGAATAATGAAATTATCATGTATGCTTAAATAATAGGGTGATTGGCATTAAAAGAATGTACTGGAATATTGAATAATTAAATAATGAAGGATTATAATTTAATACAAATACACGTATTAACATTAGAATTTTATAAGTTTGATGAATGTAAGGGATATGATTAATGTTGTTACTTTTGTTTGCAACAAAATGTACAATGCTTAGGTGCCACACTGTTTATGTATTGATGTGTATATGTAGAATAAAATAAACAAGTTTTTAAAAAAGAGGAAAGCCTTGCCAGATGAAGAAGAAATGGGCCGGCAAGGCATGTGTTGGGACATGTGAGGCCTGGCTCGTCCCCATCCCCACCCTAATTTAATTTTTACCCTGGAGTGGGTGGGGTCTTAATTAGAGCTTATTTTGGGGCTAAGACTTATATTGGACCCACATGTAAAAATCAAGCTAGGACTTATTTTTGGAATAGGTTATATTTTCAGGGAAACACGGTATTAAATTTCTAGAGGCAAAGCAATAAAAAACATAACAATCTCTTTGTGACAATATAACCTTTAAAAAAAATTGCTTTGGAAGGTGTTCCAGAGCAGACTCCAAGTAAAATTAAATTAATATTTGTTTTAATTAACTTCTTCTTTTGATCAAGAACTCTATTCTAATTTTCAAACAATTTGGGGGGAACAGGTGTCTGCCATCAAGAATGCTGATTCCTGTGGTGAATTCTTAACTTATTTCCACTGCTATTCAAGAATATTGATCAAGAAGAACAGAATGAAGAATTTGAAAGCTAGAGATAAGATGATTTTGGTCATGGGCTATGCTTGTGGAATGAACTTTAAGAACAGATTAGAGAATAGATTAGAATAATTCAGAGCCTGGCCAACTTTCAGGTCATGCTTTAAAATCTTCTCCTCTGATAAAACCTTTCCATCATAATCACACTGACATTCATAACATCCTGCTATTTTTCTTACCCTTCAAATAGCTTTTAACAAAATCAGCCATGGAAATGAATCTAAGGGTCTCTGAAGGACATCAACAATCCTACTACAGCAATATTATTAGCCCAAAAAGGGGTTTTCTTAAGTTAACTTTCTGAAAGATATTTCAAGAGGACTACATAATAATTTTAGATTTAAAATATGACTTTTCAACTAAAAAAAAATTCCATCATTAGCAGTAACAGAGGGATTACTTCTTATAGGTAACTGGTCAGATTTTGGATTTTACAAAGTTTCCCCATTATCCCCAACAGACCAGTACTATAAAGCATTACATAGATTTCTTTCTGCCTGCTAAACTACATTAGCAAAATCTAGCTAGGAATGAGATCGTTCTTATATTGTTTTAATTTATAGAAAAGAATTAGCTCTCTCTCTCTCTCTCTCTCTGTGTGTGTGTATGTATATGTATATGTATGTATGTATATTCCTAACACATCTAAACAGCACACACCCCAAAATCAAGTTCACCATGGAAACGGAAACAAACAAACAACTACCATTCCTAGATGTACTAATCTACAAAAAAAACAGATGGCACACTAGGACACACCATATACCAGAAGAAAACACACACCAACCACTACCTCAATGCCCAATCCCACCACCACCCAGCACAGATAAACTCCGTGGCCAAAACACTAATCACCAGAACCAAACGCCTGGCAGACAAGACACACATAAAGACTGAACTATGCACTCTGACTAAGTACTGAAGCCAACAGCTTCCACAAAAGCAAAATCACCGGCTTGATCCACAAAAACACACTGAGACATAATAGAGACCCAGAAGATGAAAAGACCTATGGAACAGCTGTTCTGCCCTACATAAGAGGTACTACAGACAAAATCAGTAAGATACTACACAGGCATCACATCAAGACTGCCTTCAAAACAGACAGAAAAATAGCAGCCATCCTTAGAAACCCCAAAGATAAAATTGACCTGGAAAACCAAGGCATCTATGAAGTCCCCTGTGCATCATGCCCGGCCACATACATTGGACAAACCAATAGAAGAATAAGTACCCGCCTGGATGAACATAAAAATACAATAAAAATGCTGGAACACACTTCCTTACTAGTCCAACACATGAAAGCCACAGGTCATAACATCAACTTCAATGGCACTAAAACCCTATTCACTATAGAAAACCCCAGCCACAGAATTATCAGAGAAGCCATAGAGATTGAAAAAAGACCTGAAAGCATGAATAGAAGAGATGATTCCACCAGACTGTCAATTATTTGGAAGCCTGCACTCACAAACAAAAAAATCTCCACACCACAAGCCAGGCAAACATCTGGGCACAAACAGAACCTCCCCCCTGATACCTCCAGCTCAAACACATCCCAAACAGGTACCCAGATGAAACCTAGCTTCCTAATAAATGATAGCAGTGGTATGACCTCTGGCCCCTATGCAGAAGAAGGTTACTGATCTCTGGCCTAATGAAATACTTTCTCCTATGTGTATATGACTAGTCCTAGCAACCATCAGCAAAAGACTTCTTGACTGCCTCATTGTGTAGACGTTCACTTGGCATCACTTTGAAGGAGGGCTCTGAACATCAACCCCCTAGATATAAAGCACTTTTGTGCTTTTATTTATTGATAAACTTTATTGGACTTTATTACTCACAGATGAAGACATCTTTATTCACCCAGCTTATGACATCTCAAGATGTTACAGTTCTGCAGCTCATTGCCACTGGCTTGTATGTTAAAAATATTACAAAATGCGTTAAGCTGTTGATGGCTGTGCTTAATGTCTTTATAGTGCATGGATGTATTTTAATGTTGTGTATTGCCTGGAGATGCATACTTGACAGGTGATGTACAAATATTTTAAATAAAGTATGTTAAAACCATAATGCTATAAATATACAGCATCTTAAAACTCAGAGATAAGAGAGACAGCAGCATAGATTCAGTTATAAGCCTAAATGAATAAATATCTCTCAGCCACCCTTGAAAGCATAGAAACTTGTTACCAACCATAAGTGAAAGGAATTAATTGTAGATTAAGAGAATATTCCCAGATCTTTTATAACAAAGTTTAGGCAAAAATGGTACCATCAAGACCTAGCCCTACATGCATGCAGGTATGTGTATGTGCATCCAATGTACATTGGCAACCAGGCCAGTACATAATTAGTTTTTTTAAAGAAAAGCAAAATAAATTGCAATCTGTTCTATGGCTCAATCACAGTTGAACATCTCCCAAAATTGGGTAGAGTTTATACCTACATTGCTGAATTGTGATGGTCTTGCACTAACAAGCCTCATGGGCATATTTTTATCCCTATGTCTGTAACAGTAAGTGATGTTCCAACCAGTTGGAACTAAGAAAGTGCCAGTGGTTATTGCAATATGTGACAAACCCTTGCTAAAGAAAAAAGAAGCTGACTTTACAGCTGATGGTTATACTTCTAATTCTGGAGCTGTGATTTTACCCTTGGTTGGTAAGAAGAAGAGAAATCATATTTTTTTTTAATATCATCCTTGGAAATTCACCTTTTAGTAATTAGCTGAATTACTGTGCTGTAATGTAACATACTTTGTCTACAAACTAAACCTAACCTAATAAATCTCAAAAACTTCAAAACTATGGAACTTGTCAGGAAGCAGATGGTGCTTCTGATTTTCTGGGTAGGGCAAATAAAGCCTTGTGGACTGCTAAGTACCACACTCTAGCTGTTGGTCTCTGAACAAGTGAGATGCAAGTTCTTGGAGATTGAATAGGTTATATATTTGGTAACTAGCAGTTGACTTGGAGTTAAGGAAAGAAAATGAAAAAAGTCTTTCTGACTTTGCTCAGTGCAAAACAGGATGATAACACATACTAACCAGGACAGATCAGTCCGCCATTTTCATTTCTACTTTAATCTCATTTTATGAACTCTAAATTTGGTTCATTTCCTCTTCTGAATTGCGTTACATAGCCAAGCCATACTAAAAGCCTCCAATACAGGAAACACAATGTTGCCAGCCAATCAAGACAAAAAAACACTACAAAACAGACAGAAGAAACACCAATCAAGCAGTGAGGACTTGCATTCCAGCTTTTTTATTGCATTTTTGTGTTCATCCAGGTGGGTACTTATTCTTCTATTGGTCTGTCCAATGTATGTAGCTGGGCATGATGCACAGGGGACTTCATAGATGCCTTGGTTTTCCAGGTCAATTTTATCTTTGGGGTTTCTAAGGATGGCTGCTATTTTTCTGTCTGTTTTGAAGGCAGTCTTGATGTGATGCCTGTGTAGTATCTTACTGATTTTGTCTGTAGTACCTCTTATGTAGGGCAGGACAGCTGTTCCATAGGTCTGTTCATCTTCTAGGTCTCCATTATGTCTCAGTGTGTTTTTGTGGATCAAGCCGGTGATTTTGCTTTTGTGGAAGCCGTAAGTACCCGCAAAACTTAAGAAAACTAAGAAAACACACACACACACACACACACACACACACACACACACACACACACATATATATATATATATATATATATATATATATATATATATATATATATATATATATATATATTCTAAGTTTTGGGTACATACATGTATGGCATTCAGCTTTGTTCGGGTATTTTCCCACATCATTGTAGTTGTGCTTTTAAAGTTGTAGCAACGTTTCGGCAGAATCTCATCTGCCATCATCAGGCTTCTGTATAGTGTTCATCTGTGAGTCAGACTTTTACAGTGGTTTCAGATTTAAATTTGGGGCAGCCTATTGCTGTGCCAGAATGTTTTTTTCTTCATCCTGATTGGTTGGGAGTCTTGGTCTGTGTTTATTGGTCTTGGAGCTTGCTGTGTTCTGCTTGATTGGTGTTTCTAATATATGGCATATATAAAAATTAACCAAAATTAACCAAAAAATTAACCAAGAAAATTATAACCAGCCACATGAGCAAAGAGATCCAACAGACGATCATCCCAAGAGAAAAATCTTCCAGATGCCCCAAACTATACGGCCTCCCCAAAATACACAAAGAAGGCATACCTCTCAGACCCATAGTCAGCTCCAGAGGAGCACCACTACAAAACCTAGCTAAACACTTAGCAAAACAGCTACAGCCCCATGCTGAAACAGCAGCTTCACATGTACAAAACTCATACCACTTCTTGGAAATGATTAAAGATCTACATGTGGAGCAAGAAGATCTGCTTTTAAGTTTCGACGTGGTTTCACTATTTACTCAAGTCCCAATAAAAGAGACCCTTGAAATCATCAAAAATAAATATCAATCAGCTAAACACCTCATGGAACTAACAGAACACTGCTTAACCAACACATATTTCATATACAAAGGACAAAGATACAAACAAATTGAAGGAGCCCCTATGGGATCACCACTGTCACCCGTCATTGCAAACCTGTTCATGGAAGAATTTGAATCCAGAGCCCTGGCCAATGCCATCCACAAACCTGAACTATTGTTAAGATACATCGATGACACATTTGTGATTTGGCCCCATGGAAAAGAAAACCTAAACCATTTCCGAACACACCTAAACAGCACACACCCCAAAATCAACTTCACCATGGAAACGGAAACAAACAAACAACTACCATTCCTAGATGTACTAATCTACAAAAAAACAGATGGCACACTAGGACACACCATATACCAGAAGAAAACACACACTAACCACTACCTCAACGCCCAATCCCACCACCACCCAGCACAGACAAACTCCGTGGCTAAAACACTAATTACTAGAACCAAACGCCTAGCAGAGAAGACACACATTAAGACTGATCTATGCATCCTGACTAAAATACTGACAGCCAATGGCTTCCACAAAAGCAAAATCACCGGCTTGATCCACAAAAACACACTGAGACATAATAGAGACCCAGAAGATGAACAGACCTATGGAACAGCTGTCCTGTCCTACATAAGAGGTACTACAGACAAAATTAGTAAGATACTACACAGACATCATATCAAGACTGCCTTCAAAACAGACAGAAAAATAGCGGCCATCCTTAGAAACCCCAAAGATAAAATTGACCTGGAAAACCAAGGCATATACGAAGTTCCCTGTGCATCATGCCCGGCCACATACATTGGACAGACCAATAGAAGAATAAGTACCCGCCTGGATGAACATAAAAATACAATAAAAATGCTGGAACACACTTCCTTACTAGTCCAACACATGAAAGCCACAGGTCATAACATCAACTTCAATGGCACTAAAATCCTATTCACTATAGAAAACCCCAGCCACAGAATCATCAGAGAAGCCATAGAGATTGAAAAAAGACCTGAAAGCATGAATAGAAGAGATGATTCCACCAGACTGTCAATCATTTGGAAGCCTGCACTCACAAACAAAAAAATCTCCACACCACAAGCCAGGCAAACACCTAGGCACAAACAGATCCCCACTGATACTTCCAGCTCAAACACACCACAACCAGGCACCCAGATGAAACCTAGCTTCCTAACTAATGATAGCCATCCATTTACTCGGAGCTAAGCTGCACTAAAGGCCTGCCGAGATTCTGCCTAAATGTTTCTACAACTTTAAAAGCACAACTATAATGATGTGGGAAAATACCCAAGCAAAGCTGAATACCATACATATAAATACCTGCAAAAACTTAAGAATATATATATTCAATATTTATATATTTATATATATGTGTGTGTGTGTGTATATATATGTGTGTGTGTGTGTGTGTGTGTGTGTGTGTGTGTGTATGT
This sequence comes from Pseudonaja textilis, assembly GCF_049901715.1. NCBI lineage: Eukaryota > Metazoa > Chordata > Lepidosauria > Squamata > Elapidae > Pseudonaja > Pseudonaja textilis. Next base: position 148,243,334 of record NC_141992.1, on the reverse strand, counting down.
ATGTGTATATATATGTGCTTCCTTGATCCTTCCCCTTGCAAGTTGATTTAAATGGTCAAGGAAGGTATCCTCTAATGCCTAAGGAAGATAATTAATGATTCTTTACAGGAAAAATGTGTCAGTAATTAGGACCATTAATCAAGATAAAATTTCTTAAACTGAAGGAACTAGAAAACATTCAACTGCCTTAAATATACTATTTCTGGCTTATATGATTTGGAAAATGATAATTTGATAATCCTCAAAGTACTTTTTCAAAAGGCAACTGGATTTTATTTTTCCTTTCCTTTCCCAAATCCTATTGCCTTTTGAAAAAGCACCTTGGGAACAGCCATGATCTTAATGACTGAGAATCTCCATAAATAGTGTTAATGACAATATTACAGCCTTTATCCAGATCCATTTCAGAAGAATATTCAACAAGAATATGTTAGAGAAATTGCTTTGTTTCTCTTGGTATATGGCAGGGGTGTCAAACTCTCAGCCCCCAAGCCGGATGCATCATGTATTAATCCATGCCCATCCCAGTTCTGCAAAGAGAAAAACTGTCATGAAACATCCTGTGATGGCAATGTGATACTGCAAGTTTGACACACGTTATATGGTCTATGCCAGAAACTGTATGAGAATGAAGATAGTCGTAATTGTGTCCAAGAATCTTTTAGCAAACATCAGCAACTACATCAAGCTTAAATCACAGATCTATGGCCACAGAGGTGGTATTCAGCAGGTCCTAACCAGTTCTGGAGAACTGATAGAGAAAATTTTGAGTAGTTCAGAGAACTGGAAAATACCACCTCTGACTGGAGATTTTACAGTATCCTTCCCCTACCACACCCATCATGCCACGCCCACAGAACCAGTAGTAAAAAAAATGAATCCACCGCTGTATGGCATGATGTAGAGGAATGCAGAAGGAATTCTGATGAAAGGTATGATTGAGTAATAGAAAAATAAAATACAACCCAGTCCTGGGAAAATGGGAAGGCTTGAGAAGAAACTCAAAATAACTTTCATATGATTCTGTTTGGTGTAAAATAATAAAATTTCAAGACCCTTTTATTACATCTGACTTCAGGACAATAAAGCAGCATTTGTGTAATGTTTCCTGACCTGGCCTACTTGAAAGGCTGACACAAGGCATCATATTGTCTGCTATATAATATTTAATTAAGGCATTGGGAGAAATCATCCAGAGCTTTGGAATTAGGTACCATTATTAAGTTGATTATAGTCAGCTCTACTGCCCCTTGACATCTTTGAGGATGCAATTAATTCCTGTAAACAATACGAAGTTTGGTAATGAGCTGGATGCAGGTGAACAAGCTGAAATTAAACAGAGATAAAATGAAGCTGCTTCAAGTCAGCAGGAAACTGGTATCTGAGATTGGTTGCAATCTATTCTGAGTTTATACTTAGAAGGTTTGTACTCTTTCTGAAAGAGCGTATTAACAATCTTAGAGGAGTCTGGCTTTCAAGATGGCAGCAATCTAATTGTCAACTAATTTAATCCTTGACTTGGCCAGGCCTGGTAAAGTCCCATCTCTGAAAGGTTACAAAAAATACTTCGCTTATAACTACTTTTTAGGAGTATCTGAAAATGTCAATTGGTACAAATGCAACAACCAGTCTGTTAAATTGGATATAACTATGAATAAGTTATGATTACAATTTAAGAAGTTGGTTTTGGACTTTTAGGCTCTTGGAAATGTTGATAACCTGTTACATATTTGTGAATCTTCTGCAATCAGTTATCAATCCTATAAAAAGGTGATGGCAAACCTTTTCAGCACCGAGTGCCCAAACCGGAACACACGTGCAATCTGTGGATGCAAGAGTACCGCGCACATGCCTGTTTTTTGGTCATTTTCAGGCCATTCTTTGGGCTGTTTCGGGGCCATTTTCAAACCCTTTTGGGGCCATTTTCAGGCTGTTTTTCAGGGCAGTTGTGGGCTGATTTTGGGCCACTTGAGCAAAGTCAGAAAGACTTTTTTCATTTTCTTTCCTTAACTCTAAGTCAGCTGCTAGTTACCAAATAAATAACCTATTTAATCTCCAAGAACTTGCATCTCACTTGTTCAGAGACCAACAGCTAGAGTGTGGTACTTAGCAGTCCACAAGGCTTTATTTGCCCTACCCAGAAAATCAGAAGCACCATCTGCTTCCTGACAAGTTCCATAGTTTTGAAGTTTTTGAGATTTATTAGGTTAGGTTTAGTTTGTAGACAAAGCATGTTACGTTACAGCACAGTAATTCAGCTAATTACTAAAGGGTGAATTTCCAAGGTTGATATTAAAAAATATATCATTTCTCTTCTTCTTACCAACCAAGGGTAAAATCACAGCTCCAGAATTAGAAGTATAACCATCAGCTGTAAACACCTGAAGGTCAGCTTCTTTTTTCTTTAGCAAGGGTTTGTCACATATTGCAATAACCACTGGCACTTCCTTAGTTCCAACTGGTTGGAACATCACTTACTGTTACAGACATAGGGATAAAAATATGCCCATGAGGCTTGTTAGTGCAAGACCATCACAATTCAGCAATGTAGGTATAAACTCTACCCAATTTTGGGAGATGTTCAACTGTGATTGAGCCATAGAACAGATTGCAATTTATTTTGCTTTTCTTTAAAAAAACTAATTATGTACTGGCCTGGTTGCCAATGTACATTGGATGCACATACACATACCTGCATGCTTGTAGGGCTAGGTCTTGATGGTACCATTTTTGCCTAAACTTTGTTATAAAAGATCTGGGAATATTCTCTTAATCTACAATTAATTCCTTTCACTTATGGTTGGTAACAAGTTTCTATGCTTTCAAGGGTGGCTGAGAGATATTTATTCATTTAGGCTTATAACTGAATCTATGCTGCTGTCTCTCTTATCTCTGAGTTTTAAGATGCTGTATATTTATAGCATTATGGTTTTAACATACTTTATTTAAAATATTTGTACATCACCTGTCAAGTATGCATCTCCAGGCAATACACAACATTAAAATACATCCATGCACTATAAAGACATTAAGCACAGCCATCAACAGCTTAACACATTTTGTAATATTTTTAACATACAAGCCAGTGGCAATGAGCTGCAGAACTGTAACATCTTGAGATGTCATAAGCTGGGTGAATAAAGATGTCTTCATCTGTGAGTAATAAAGTCCAATAAAGTTTATCAATAAATAAAAGCACAAAAGTGCTTTATATCTAGGGGGTTGATGTTCAGAGCCCTCCTTCAAAGTGATGCCAAGTGAACGTCTACACAATGAGGCAGTCAAGAAGTCTTTTGCTGATGGTTGCTAGGACTAGTCATATACACATAGGAGAAAGTATTTCATTAGGCCAGAGGTCAGTAACCTTCTTCTGCATAGGGGCCAGAGGTCATACCACTGCTATCATGTCTATTCATTGTTCTACCCATGCTGAGACAGCTGGTGAAATGACTATCTGAGGAGCTAATAAATGTTCTATACCTCTCTTTCATGGGATAGTGAAATATATTTCTTTTGGAGACTACTGATCAAACAATTTTGGAAGATGGCCCAAAACCAGCCCATTAGTTGAAAAGTTCCTGAAACGGAGGTTAGATATCTCATAGAGGCTTATAGATTAATACACAAAATTTTACACTTTAATAAGAATTTTGTATGGGAATACATGGACTTTATTGTGATCATAACAAAAAGTGGATAATGAATTCTATCAATAGTTTAACAAAGAATAATACATTTAAGATAAATTTTGATAGTTTTGACTTTTCACAGGAATAAAAGAGAATGCCTTTGACCTCTTATAATGCCATCCATTTCTTAATTAGTAAGCATTCCTGATTTGTAGATATAGCTACTTTTAATATAGCTTCATTTTTATTGGATGAACTCATTTCACTGCACTGCTCCCCTTGAAACCAATAAAGCTGCTCTTGAGATGTAAAGTACTGTACAGGTGAATTAATGGCTATTATCTATCCTTCACCAATTTGACATTAATCAGCTTTTCAGCTTTCCTTTCCTTTAATGGTAGTCATAGTATCTTCAATCATCTTCTAAGACATTTCTAATGTTTTATAATAGTTTCTTTTTAATTTATTTTATGTTCAGGAAGTTTTGTCAGGAAGCCTATTATAAGACTTATTAGCATCATGTCAATTATCTTTGGCCAATTTTCTTGTAGTAAAACTGTTTTGTTAAACTCTATTCTCTATGTGACAGTTGGTTTAAAGTGTTTAGATAAAGGTTTATTTTATGAAACATGATGGGATAAACAATGAGAAAAATAAAGAAGCCAACTTTAACAGATGCACATTACCCACACACAGTGAAATATTGTTGCTCAGGTTAAATGTTATTACTTGCTAATTGGCTTGAAACAACCTTATAACTATTTTGAAGCACACTGTAAAGGAGGTTACAAGGTGAGGCAATGTAGGGATTTTCAGTTACTATTCAGCTTCAATTAAGAACTTACAAATTTGCCTTGAACTATATACTGTCTTCTCAGGCTTTAACCAAACATGTGAAATTTGTACAACCAGTGATGGGATTCAACAAGTTTGCACCACTTCAGGAGAACTGGCTGTTAACTTTTTGAGCAGTTTGATGAACTGGTTGTTGGAAGAACATATAAGGGCAGATAACTGGTTGTTAAATTATTTGAATCCTACCACTGTGTACAACCATAGTGTTTTGATCCAATTGGATTATCCTGTTGTAATTTAGACTTACTGGCTAAAGCAAAATGCTATGATAAGATTTGATCACACGGTCACACCATCTTTTCAATACCTGAAGTGTTAACAATTCTAAGCCTTGCTTGGAATGAGAGGGAGGGCAGAAAAAGGAGTCACATTGATGCAACCAGTGTTGTAGCTTTGCAAAACCAATGTTGTTGAAATGTTACATGCATGTCCCCAAAAGCCAAATGTCAGATTTTCAAGTAATGAAATCCATGTCAAAAGAAAAATAACAAAGTCCATCTTCTAAAAGATTTCTTTCATTTAGGAAAACATCAAATTGGCAAAGTCCATGGCAATTCAGGATCTGACCCAACCCAGAACTACCCCACAATATAATTACTCCATGACTACCACAGGGAAAATAAGAAAAAAAATATATATACTAAGACAAACTAAAATGGCTACACCTATGACAATTTCGGGCTTGACAGCAACATTTGCAGCCTGAGGAAAAACAGCACGAATCTATGAAAACTGATGTCCAGAGCTAAAAGCAAAGATAACCAACCTTGTCAGATGTTTTCAAAGCAACAAATTGTGGGGATGTAGTAGTGCAAAATACCTAGAAGTCATTAAATTGTCTATATTTGCTCTAGTTGGTGTAAGTCATGCTTAGAGATATTTCTTGGCATAGTTTCCTAGCTTCTTCCTTACTTGTGTTTTTAATTGCCTTAAAAAGCCTAGTAGAATTTGCAGACAAAACAAATTATTTCTCATCTTCCCCCACTCGGCAAGCTAATGCTAGAAAGAACAGCTGCGGCTAGTTTCTTAATTATTCTACCAAGCGGAGAGGCAGTCCTGAATCCTGTACTCCAAACAGGACCTTTTCAGGCATATGAAATTCCCCTTTGTTGGCTAATGAAGGTTAATTAAAACTAAATTCTCAATGTGTTAAAGCCATCAATTAAATTAAGAAGGTAGAATTTCTTTAAAAGCTGATCAGGAAAAAGTCAGGCTAAAGATGTGGGGGCACTATCATTTGTTGCCTGGGTGACAGGCAATGAAATTCACGTGATCTTTGGACTGTGTATCTGTGTATCTGATACTGTGTATCTGTATCTTTGTATCTGTCAAAATGGAGGTAAGGGCATGTTTATAATGAATGCCAGTGATTTTAAGTATGCTAATATAAGTTAGGTTACCTTGAATATTGTGAAGGAAGTTGTCAACACAATTTTCCAGAAAATGGTCTTAGCAAGCATCTCAAAACTGGTTGGCGTTAACTATTGAAAGACATGGTAATGTGAGGTGTTTTAAATGAATGGGGAACACAAGTCCTGAGACAACATTTACTTTTTAAAGATTCTTGGAGGACTGTGCACAAAATATGTGTACAAAATATGCAATAAAAGGCATGATTAGGCTTTGCAACTGATTAGATATTAACTGTTATGACTATATTCCCAGATAATTTTGATTCAGTTTCATTGAATTCAATTATTCAATTGAACTAATATATTAATGGTAATGGTAGGCAAATTTACTCAGAATAGAAGATAAAAATGTTCTCAGAGGGTATCAGGATGCAAGCATAAAATACAAGATGGTAGATCCCGCCCTCCAGTTATTATTATTCCATTAGTTTCAAAAAAGAGAAAAGAAGCAATGATAATATCAAAAATACCAAATAATTTAATTAGTATCAAATGTTCAGTGTTGTATGGTAGCTGCATTGTATATTAAACCTATAAAGTGGATTTGCATAAAGAAACATCTTTGATGGTACCAATTTTATTAATTTTTGTTCATGGTGCTGGGGAATAGATAATATGCCAGATAAAAATGTAAGTGATAAAAATAATGGCTAGCTGCATTAAGCTTCCTCATTGACTTTTGCAAATACTGTAAGATCAAAGCAGTTGTACACTAATCAGAGTGGTAAATATGGAATGTTGATCAGTTAAATGCATATTTCTCAATGATTATTGTGTCACTAAAAGAATGTATGAGAGAAATGTAGGAAAAATATGTAACAGACATTGTGGAACTAAACTGTATCTGTATGTTTGGTGTAACATATTGAATATATATACAGAAATTTTCACTCTGGTGGAAAACCAGTGGCCTCTCTCAGGTAACCAAGGCCATTCTGGGAAAGGAGGGATCAGTGAGCCCTGGCAGGGTTTCTGTGAGGACTATTCTAAGCATTTTTCAGACAAAATCATTTGACTTTGTTCAGAGTTAGAATATGGTTGGACAGATCCTTTGGAAGTATTTGAAGCATATCCTAGCTCACTTAAATGGGGCCTGATCAGACCTGAGGAAATGTACAAGTTCCTTGTTGCTGTGAGCTCTGACCTCTCACTAGACCTCTCCTGCTGGTGAAGGCCTCCTGGCAGTTGACACATAATTACATCAAATGGTAATTAATGACTCTTTGCAAGAGAGGGTGGTGCCATTTATCTTAAAAGAGGCTGTATACGCCCTTGTCAGATAGATCAGATCAAGAAATAGATACTGGGGTAGGCCTAAAACTATTTGTATTAGAACAGCTACAGTTAGGGAATCTTGCAAGTCTCCCCTCTTTTATATCTTCATGATGTAGCATGAAGCATGAACATTTTCAGAATTCAGGTCAAACTTCTGGAAATTGTAGCTCTTGCTGGAAGAATCGGTAGCAGCCAAGGGCAAGAGGGCCTTTATGAAAATACATCTTGTACATCAAGTGTGCCTATTCCTGGACTGGAAGACCTTGCTTGTAATCAATCAAACATTATTGCATTGGATTGCATTTCACTGAGTTGGGTTGGATTACTGCAATGTACCCCATATGGGGCTGCCCTTGAAGACCATTCAGAAGCACATTTCTGGGAGCTTCCCTATACTATAGTCCTATTGTGCACACTGTATTGGCTTCCCATTGTTTTCTGGTGCAATACAATTTATTGTTATCAGCATTAAATCTCTATGTTGCACTACAGGGCCAATTTATTTGCAGAATTATCTTTCCCAAGATTGAATTATCTGCCCCACTGGCTTTGATAAAATAGATGCAGGTCCCTTTCCTCAAATGCTGTCATATAGTGGAACCTTGGAAGCAAGGTGGTTTTAGGGGCCTCTCCCCATTTAGCATACTGGAAATCCGTGCAGACCTGGCTCTTCTTTCAATCCTTGGCTAGGATGGGGATAAGTCAAAAATAATGGTATGGGTGATTCTGTCTCCTGTGTATTTTATATTGTTTTGTTGTTGTTGTTGTGAGCTACCTCATATCACTGTGTGAGACAGGCAGTCATATAAATTGTCAAAATATATAAATAAACTATAAATGTAAAGTTGCTTTTTCATTGTACTTGATGGGATTCTTCTGAACCTTGCACATTGCTTTTAACTATTCATTTAGTAAATTTGTGGCTTGTTTAAGCCCAATATTTACCAAATGATTTCTATCCTTGCTTATAAAAATGTGCCTGTGACTAGATAAAGCCTAAGGACATAGATAGGTTTGATTGAGTGCTGTAACTGTTTAACTCAGCATTCCAAAAACATCATTGAGAGTCATGAATGAGGCTCTTATTGCAAGAGAAATCACTACATTTCTGATGGTATTTGGTACTTGAATGCAGCCTGAAGCTTAGCAAAATAAATCTGCTTTCCAAATCCTCTAGTTTTAAGCTGGGAAAGAGAGACAAAGAAATCAACAGCCCCATGCTGTGTTTTGCAAGTGGATGAAAGCAGACAGATTTGACAGTCTGTCTTTTGACCAAACAAATTTATTGACAGTCCAGTTGTGATGCATTTGGCATTCTCCATTTAGAGACAAGAAGTGGCTCTTATTCTAAAGTAAGGGAAGAATATCTCTTCCTCCAAAGATGGAAGAATGGCAAAACAATTTTGAAATTCAGATGGCATCACAGCTTCAATTGGATCATTATATTTGAATTACATCTCCTTGGTATAATAAGTATGCAGATCTTGGCAACAAGGGGCAGTGCAATATTGCACAGGGCAAACCATCTCTGTATAATGATCAGCTATGAATTAGTATTTACAAGCAATTTAATTTCTTAGGTCAAGATTCACAAGGATGTTATGCGCCTTCTTAATTCATTTGAGGTGCACAACCTTTTTATTGGAATATAAAAGATAAACTTAACTTTGATTTAAACAAGCTGGTAAACCTAGAGCTTAAATGGTTTTGCTATTAACACAGTTTTAAAAAAATAATAGAAAAATCTATTGCTCATTGCACTTAGCATAAATGGAAACAGAAATGGTAACAGAAAGGCAGGCCTCCTAACTTTTCTATAAAATATTCAGCTCACGTCAGAAAATGTTGTAATTTTCCATTTTACTTCTATCCCTTTCTGAACATCATAGCAGAACAAGTTAATTTCTGGTGTTGTCTTCAGTTTATCTTGAAAGGCTACCCATCCCTCTAAAGTACATCATCCTACATAAGCACACTCTGAGTGGCTACTTGAAAGAAGCCAACCTAATAAGGTGATGTGATAGTCAAGCAACAAGCAAAACTTCTCAAAACTGATGTTGACTTTATCATAATGTTTTTTTCATAGGGAGAGTAAGCTTGAATTACATGAAACATATAGCAACTGTATTTCAATAATTAAGACTATAGAAAAGGGTATTTTTTAAATTTGGGGAATGCTACCAATTTTTCAAATAAAGGTCCTTTGCCAAGACATATAATGGAAACAAGACTTCCTTTTCTCTGGTAAAATCACCTCACTATCTTTCAGTTGTGTTCTACTTTTAATTATCATTTATGTTACCTAAAAGGGCAACAAACAAGAATTCTGATTTGCCTCCATTATTTTGTTCTATATGAAACACAATAAAAAGAAGAGCTATGCTGTGTAATTTATAGCATAAAACACAGGTGGATAATTTGAAGTTCCAGAACTCCGTAGAACCTAGAGATCTGTGTTTAAATAGTAGCATGAATCTGGTTCCTCCTAAGTCCAAGACAACATTTAAATGCTATGACACAATTGGTCCTCTTTTTAATTATGACTTTAATAATAATGATGATGATGATGTTATCCATTCAGTCATGTATGATTCTTGGTGATTCTATTGGCCAAGTCTCTTCACATCTTCCAATTTTGCTGTTTCTTCTTCAAGTTGTTCATGCTCTGGCTGGTGTCAGCTTTGATGGTGTCAAATCATGTTCTTTTTTGGCCTGGTTTCCTTTTGCCGACAACACTTCCAAAAATAATTGTGTTCTCCAGTGAATTCCCCCACATTACATGACCAAAATAAAGGAGACACCGTTTCGTGATTTTTTTTCTTCCAGTGACATGTCTGATGTTATGTATTCCAATACTTGCTTGTTAATCATCTTTGCTTCCAAAGAATATGCAGGAGCCTTCTCCAGCACTACAACAGGAAGTCAATCTTTTTCCTGTCTTGTTTTTTAAGGCCCAACTTTCACAAACATTAATCAATCATAAATAATTACATTGCGAGTATTGTAACTCACTTTGGTCCTATTATGAGACATAGATGGAACGGAAATATTCCCTCTTAGAAGGAAAGCACTTGAAAAAAGGGATTTGCTGATGAATAACACCATATGAGTAAACTGTAAGAAAAAGTTACTATGAATCCCTCTGCCCACTTTAAAATACGACATTGCTAGTTTCATTTTCATGGGGAAAGTTTCATTTTCATGGGGAAATCACATGGGTAGCACAAATGGCAAATTAGGGAAGTCCAATATTCAAACAATGGATTCATCTTTACATGCCAGTGTCACATGATTTGGGATGACATAATCATACACTGAATTGCCATGCCTTAGTCCTCCCAATGCTGCAAAGGATATTGGGAGGCTGTTAACTCCTTCTTTGTTGCCTGATATTTTCCATCACAAGAGAGACAAACAGAACACTAGAGCAGGGGTATTAAACTTGTGCCGTCATGGCATCATCATGATGTTAAACCAGTTATGGGCATGGCCAGTGTGTGACACATCCGGTCCGCCAGCCACTAGTTTGACAACCCTGCACTAGAGTATTACATTGGTATTGACATTGCCACATTCTGGGATTTACACAGACACAGACACAGACCTTACATTATTTTTCTTTTTCCAGAACTTTTTTTTTCATATGACCACAGAGACAATGTCTAGAAATTTTCATGAAAGTATTTCTAGGATTTTATACCAATCACCAGATCTTGCAATAAACAATTTTTGGATGACTATTTTGCATGCTGTAGGAATCGGGGGTTAAATTTAACATCTCCTGAATTAATTAAATAGTCAATTAATACATTTTAGGAGTTTATACAAGTCTACCTATTCCCTATGACTAGTTAAGGGTTCCATTCAATCAGGATTTATACTGTATACTGCTAAAGATTTCAATACTGACATAATTAATCTTTGGCAACATATCTGAAAATATTATAATTCATGTTTATTAAAAAAATATTTTAATAAGAAAAAAGTGCCTTTTTAAAAAGAACTAGTGCTTCGATGAGATAGAAGACAAGGAGATAGCTAAAATAATTTTCTTCACACTGATAGGCACTCTAAGTCTGACAGAACCTGAAAGTTATTTAAACATTTTAAGGAGATGGTAATGGACCAGTGAAAGTAACTATCAATTATATTATGTTTCTAGACAAAGTAATAAGGAATGTTGATGTGGGTTATTGGCAGGATGACAGGAGTGTGTCTATTTAACCCACTATTAGGTAGATTAAAATATAATTAACAACAAATAATTCCAGGACACTTAATGACCAAGTGACATAATATTAATGCTGGTTTTACATTAGATAGTCATTGTTACTGTACGAATTTAATACATGAGACATACAAAGAACATTCTGATTCCATGATGAATTATATTCCAGAGTCTTCGCCATATTTATTACTTTCAGAAAAAGTAGCTTATGCATGCAAAAAAATTGCAAACATACCTTTGAAATATATACTGTGTATGTGTGTGTGTGTGTGTGTGTGTGTGTATGTGTATATATATATATATATATTGTAGCGATGTTTCAGCAGAAGCAGAAGCCTGATGATGGCAGATGAGATTCTGCTGAAACATCGCTACAATTTTAAAAGCACAACTACTATCACGTGGAAAAATACCCAAGCAAAGCCGAATGCCATACATGTAAGTACCCATAAAACTTAAGAAAATATATATATATATATATATATATATATATATATATATATATATACATGCATATATGTATGTGTGTGTGTGTGTGTGTACACACACACACACACACACACATTTCCAATAATTAATTCAGTTGTCAGCCCAAATGTTAGTTAGAGATCCCCAGGCCTCCTTTCATGAAGCATAGTTAGAATTCACAGGAAGTGACATAGAGCTATGAGAGTTTGCCAATGAGAACTTTTCCCATCTTGCTATGTAATCTAGGTTATATCTTATTTAATTCTTAGAAATTTTAATTAGGAGATAATATGGCAATGGGGCTTGAGACCTTGATTTGAAACACCCAATACCCACACAAAAGTTGACTGCTGAAAGCTGATTTCATTTCTTTATTACACAAACACACCATTGTGGCAGAAAACTTTGAAGGAGTTTCTAGATTATTATTTTCCCATATTGCATTTTTTATAAGTGTAAATACTGTATTTTAATAATTTTCTAACTGTTCTGATACCACAATAAGAGAAGAATGAATTTAACTGCAGCTGCCAATGTCTTTGTCTTGAGATGTACTTTTATTAGAGCTGAACATTGTCATTAGTTTATAAAGATAAAATCTTTGTTGAAATGAGCTCTAAAGTTGAAACTTAAGTGGAGAATTGGAAAACAGATTCCACTGAGCTGATCCTAAATTCAATTTGGACTTGGACTTAGGCTCGGAACAAATATATGATTTGGTTAAAGGAGTAAGCTATGGACTTTAATAACATTGTTAACCACTTTTGTGAATGTATGTAACTACAACAGTACAGCAAGTGATTGAGTAGAAATGATCCTGTTGATCTTGTAAACTTGGGATTTACAAAACAAGACTTAATATTTTTTGTTTGTTTGTTTGCAATCTTCCTTTCTATCACCATGAATTTATCAAGCAAGAAGTCTTCTTTAATAAATAATAAAGACAGAAAATGATACAGCCTACTAGATAGTACTGAATGGTATAACAGTAAAATTCAATTTGTGATTATTATTTTTTGGGGTAGACTAGAATGGGGTCGGTGGGGGAGATGTATGAAAGGAAAGAAAATAGGAGGCTTTTCGGATGGTTCATTTGTTATGGGTTAAAACAGATTTTAAGAGACTAAAGCAAAGGGAGCCTAAGGGAGTTAGGAAAGTGGGGAGAAAGTGGTTGCATCAGGAAAAAAATGGCCACCCTATTGACTGAGCCATTATTTATCATAAAATGGAACAAATAGAATGCAACATAATGGTTTGGTTACATCAGTGTAACAAGAAAAAAAAACTATTTGTGGAAAAGATTTGTTATGACTTATAAAGAAACGAGGAGATAAGTGTGAAGAGGAGGGAAGGAGTAAGAGGAATTTGACTCAGAGATGCTTAGTGAAATTAATATTGGAAATAAAAGCATTGCGAAAAATTCCAACAGTCACAAGATAGAATATTAAATAAAATGAAGGAAATAAAAGTGGAAATAAACATTGAAATCTAATTATTGTCATGAAGCGTGCTCAAATAAATACACAACACACATGAAAGCTTAAAAAACAGACAAGAATGTTTGGAACAAGTTTTGGAAATACAGGAAAAGGAAGAAACCATAGATACTCCATAATTTTAACAAACATAGTAAAACCTGACTTTTTAAGAAATCCCTGAAGACTTTGGAAAGGGGCTCTTGAAGAAAAATTCAAAATTTAGGATAAATTCTAAAATGAATTTTTAAAGAAAAAAAAGGCTGAAACAAAGAAAGTTAAGTAAGTTTGATGTACTACTGTAGGACTGAAAGACTCCACCTCAGATTAAATACATCAAATAAATAAAATAATTATGAGAATGCAAATAAACCAGGATCTGCCCCAGACCAGGGGCTGCCATAAAAAGGAAGAGATCAACCTATTCTCCAAAGGACCAGAAGGCAAGACAAGAAACAATGGATGGAAACTAATCAAGGAGAGAAGTATCCTAGAACTAAGGAGAAACTTTTCAACAGTTAAACAATTAACCAGTGGAACAGTTTTGTGGGTACTCCATCATTGGAGGCTTTTAAGAGGAGAGTGGACAGCTACTTGTCTGGAATGGTATAGGGTTTCCTATCTGAGCAGGGGATTGGACTAGAAGATCTCCAAGGTCCCTTCCAACTCCTTGTTATTCTGTTACTTGCTATATGTATCATACAACCTTTGGTTTGCTGAAGACATGCTTTCAAGATTCCAAATTTGCTCACTGGCCTAAAAATACTGATCTAGAACTATATTCAGATACTTTCTGAAGACCACAGGATGCCTGAATTTATCTGTCATGGTGTTAGGATTGCTTCTATCAAGCAAGTAAGTAGTGAGGTCACTTATCTTTTTCCCTGCTGTAGGACCCACAGTCTCAAAGTTTGCTCTGACAGATGTGTGTGTGTATGTGTGTGAAATAGGCTTGTAGGAATTTCATGGAGGAGGATGAGGGAGGGGAGAACATCTGACAAATGAATATTATTTTGCTATGAGAACGTATATAAAATAAATCATGTTAAGGTTGGGGAAAACACTAAACACCTTGATTTCCACCATTGTATCAAACTAGGATGCACAGAGCGGGCTGCTATTGATAAATGAGCAGAAGTTATCCTATCAAAATCCGTGCAATGGCATCATGTTGTGATTTAATGCCAGCTAAAGCTGCATGGCTATCAACATTCTTTATCCCTGTGCCCCAAAATATTCTGCAGCAAATAATAAAGAAATTTCACTGCGGGCCAGGAAAGACTTAGTGAAATAATTGCTTGAGGTCTGACACTGATTGATGAAGGGATGCTTATTTGTTCTCTCCATTTGGATTACTTTATTCTTTTTGTTTTTCACTTCGCGATGATTAGAGTGGCTTCAAAAGTATCCACATTAATTTTGGCAGAAAATTCTTATACTCTAGATTCAAAAAGATATTGCTTTCCTTTGTGCTTTTTTTCCTATTTAAATTATACTCACTAATTATTTAAGGAGAAAATGTAATGGATATAATCCACTAAGAAGAAAACTTTAAAAAAATGCCTTTAAACAAAGTCAAAGTAGCAATGAATTAATATGTGGGTCTAATGTATGAATAATATTGTTTCAAATGAAGAAACTTACTAACATTGTATAGTTTTACCCATTGGATCCTAAAATTTGAATGGATCAGTGCAATGATTGTAGTTTTTTGTTTTGTGTTGTTAGAACTTCATGAATTTGTATGCTGAACAATTCAGTGTATCAGGCTCAAGACAAATGTTGGTTTCTTCACTTAATCTATTTTGGAACAATCAACTCATACATTAGCAAAGCTTGAAGGCCTGCCAAATTATTATTGGCACCTGTAAAGGCCTATTAGTGAAATTCTAAAATAATAAATCTTAGAAAAGGGCTAGCAGAAGACCCCCCACTTTTTTTTTATCACAATAGCATTATTTTTACCACACAGGGGTGGAAAAAAATAGAAATCGTCCAAAAGGAAAGAGGGCAAAAAGGATCTAGTGTCCTCTGTCTCGGTTAGATTTTAGCCTAGGCACAAAAGAGCACTTGTAAGTCACACCAAATGCCTGTAGTGTTCATTCTGCTATATTGCTACTAGCAGAACCTAGAATCACAAGGCATTTTGATCTTTCCATCTGTGCCAGAGGCCTGAAGAATGCAAGGAAGATTTTGAGAGCATTTGATGCCACTGCTGATTTTGTCCATCTGTGATCAGTTGTGCTAAATGAGTCACAGGCCTATTTGGATGCATTTTCAGATTTCCAGAATGATCTTTAGACAAAGTACACGCACACAAACACACACATACACACTTATACACGCTGTACTCATACACATATATAATATTTGATATCCAGGTCTTTCCCAAGATTGCAATGTCATGAGAGCATTCCGAATGTATTCTCCACACTATATATGTTTAACCAACACTGTGCAGTATAGCAAAACATGTTTCAGCTAAGCCATGCATATGAGTTCAAAAGATTATCTGTGACATGATAAATGAAGCAAAATACAATGAACACCACAACCTTTGATTAAATATTTTCAATTGAATTTATGTTGATCTCCTTCAATGATTTAGTTTGATATCATATCTTAGATCCCACAATTTGCATGTGAGCACGCAAGCAATTGTTGTAGAGACCAGTCAGCCTTCATTTAATTTCTAAATTTTCTTCCAGCTACATATCAATTAATATAAATCAATTGCAAATATATTATTATAAGTGCTGTATTTATATTTTAGGTTACAATGTCTTGTCTCCTCTCCTTGTCTTCTTTCCCCTTCCTCCTTGTTCACATAAGGCAAAAAATATAGTTGTTTGGGGATGCATCTGTTTTTTCCCTTAGTTTTCATATAAAGCCAGCTATATCTAATTTCAACATATGAAAAGAATTTTCTCCTTTTGCCTTTTCCTGGACCTAGCAAGAGAAGAAAGCATTTTAGTTTTGCCTCCAAGGCAAAAAGAGATATCATCCTACTTAGAGAAATGGGAAAATAAAATCTTTGTATAATAACTGCAGCTTCATCCTGTTTTATGGGCCATTCACAGCTGCTAATTTATAAGCTTTGTATTTTATTCTTCCAGAGAAAAGACACATAGAAATACATCTGCTCAGATGTCCCACACTCCATAATACCCAAATGTGACAATGAAGAGAAAAGCCAAGGAACATGGCAATGGTTTAAAAACAATAGAAATGCAATTTTATAATTATGGAAGAGAGACATCATTAGGTGTATTCATTCTAAGCAATTTTGCCTTACTAAGTAAAATTGTTTCCCTTTTCATTGTTATGTATTTTTATTCCTATTGTTGTTATGTGTATGTTTATGAGAGTGTGTTTGTGCATTTTGTTGCATTATGTCTATGAAAACTATTATTTTTTTTCACTTTTTTATAAGATGTATGTGTTTATACCTGGTTAATTGCAAACATACAATTTAAAACACAAAGTCTGAGCAAAGGCTATCTTAATTGCAATAAAGTTTGATATATATTCATGCATACATTCTAGTTAAATCAGCTTGTGATATTGCTGTCTTACAATCAGCTATGATCAGGGGTGGGATTCAATTTTTTTAACAACCAGTTCTGTGGGAATGGCTTAGTTGGTGGGCATGGCTTGGTGGTCATGTGATTGGCTGGATGTGGCCAACTCAACATCACTCACATTGAGGCACGCATCTCCTTGCCTGGCCTTTCATGACCATGGGGATGCTGCAATAGTCGTAAGTGTGAAAAATGGTTAAGTCACTTTTTTCAGTGCCATTGTAACTTTGAGTGGTCACTCCACACAAGCAAAGTACCAGCAAAGGAGGAAAAAAAATACTCCAGAGACGTTCCTGAGATAGGAAGTCTAATCCTGCCAAGAATGTAATAAGGGTTAACATAGAGGCAGTTTCTGTAAGCAACACCAGAATGTTTCCTTCCTGCCTTCCTTACAGAATTAGCCCAGTAATTTCTTCTAACAACTGGTTCTCCAAACTGCTTAGAATGTTAACAACCGGTTCTAGCGAATAGGTGCGAACCTGTAGAATCCCATTCCTTGCTATGATCCTTTCCTGACAATTTGTATAATGACTGAACTATACAATACTTTTGTTAAACTTTATGGAATTTGTTCCAGACTAGATGTGTCTAACATTAGCTAAATTATTTCTTCATATAGGACCCTCTAACATAAAGACACAAAACCATTGTTGGAAATGTAACTTATGTTTGAAGCTGGTATTTTGCTACATTAGCTTTCTTTGCATTTTACTAAAAATCAGTGCTGGCTTCCTGCATTACCTGATTTTTCAATCTGGCAAGTGCTTGATGAGACCATTTCATTGTGTTCCCAAAACTCCCAATAATGATTTGCCATGATAGGATGACTGCACCACACCTCAACTGTCCATCTCCTAAAACTCTTTGATAACTTCCTAATGTATTTCCATATGCATACCGATCAGTAGGACTAATATGGGATTCAGAGCAGAAGACATTTAAACTATAATCTATATTATTTGCAATGGCATACGTCGTGTGGCATGTGTTTTCAAAAACTCTTTACTTAATTATGTGTTTCTGGAAAGCATAAAGGAGAAGGACTGAATGTATGTGAAGACATTTGAAAAATAAATATATTTTTTTTAAAAAATGGATAGAATATTGGAACCTTCCTGAGGTATGGTATTACCACTTCAAGACCAAGACTTTAAGAGGCCAGGAGCAGCTCGGATAAAAAAGTTAAGAACAAATTGCCCTTTTAATATACATTTTCAAAAGATATAACTATATTCCTTTTAACAGATTTCAAATTTTTGCAGAGTCTTGATGGACAGCAAAGAAAGAATGCCACCAGAAGAATTAGAGTCACCTTCCAAATCAACCAAGCAATAAAAGTTTAGATATATATATGGGTTAAGAGTGAATTCACTGAGTTTTATATTTGCTGGTGGATCAGTTTGTTTGCTGGTTTGGGGAACTAGGAATTCACTGGTTGTTGGATACAATGATCCCTCATCTTTTATTAATTTTATATTTCAGAACTCAACAGAACATGGTAGGAATGAGAATAATACAAGATTTTTCTTCTCAAGAAAGAAGAATGCATTCCCAATTGCATGTCAGTTTGATATCCATTCTACCCTTGTTTCAAACGTTTTGAGAATTAAGGAGGTATGGGAATGCCTTGAACATTTCTCATGATGTTGAAGGCACTTACCAAACTGTAACTAGATTTAACTAAACGTAGTTTTAATTTTGTATAACAGTCAGGAAATCTAAACCTAACTGCACATATTTTCAGCCAATTTTAATGAGGAAGGAACATTTTTTCCCTATCAAAATAGGGAAGTAAGGATGGAGGGAGAGTATTGTAAATATATAATGCATATGAGCTAATGGTGGAGTCACTGTCTTGTGCAGAAGGCCTCATAATTGCAAGTTCTGTGCAGGAAGGCCTTTTTTTTAGTATTTATTAATTTCCTTAATCAAATTTTTATGGCTGCCCTTCTCATAGAAAATGACTCTGGGCAGCAATTACAATCCAATAGACATCCAACAGAGTTATTGGTCTGTTTTGTTGTTCCTTATCTGTCAATAATGATTGGTTAAAGCATCCCACATATTTTTGTGTCACTTGTATAAACAAACTTTATATATAGAAAGGTATATTTACATCTATTGCATTCACAATATAAAACTATTGGTGGGCCGTAAGGTAGACCAGAGGAAAAATCCCTATCTTCTTTTCATTGATATAGTTTTATAATACCTAACTAAATCTTAGTAATGACTAGAATTTATGCTATTTCTACAGTGTTCCATGGTTTTAATCTATTAAATTTAGCATCATTTCTGTAGAGTTTTTGTAAAAATGTATCTGAAAATGTGGTAACGAAGGGAATTTTAATAGTTTAATATGAAAAGGAGGGCACCTCAAATATAAACGAAGAAAGAGATTAGAGGGCATGATACTTCACCCCCTTGTAATGTTAAATAGTCAGATTTAATTCTCCACAGTTAGAAATTTTAAGGTCCATTTTCGTGGCTATAAAAATACAATCTGCCCCACCCCCCGCCTACACAAACAGTGAAAGAAGAAAAAGTCATTTTTTTACTAGGATGCACTATCAGATATACTAATTTGGACACACCAGTCCAAAGTTCATTCAGCCTTTAATAATTTAACAAGCCGTCCTGATAATCTGCTATGTTGTGCAGAGCTATTGTGCCATTTCTAATTAAAATTGACAAACCCCTGAAATTTGCCTTAGACAAATGTGTCCAGCTTTAAGCAACTGAAATCAATTTAACTCTGTGGTAACACATTGTTAGAATTTTATACATGTTTTAACAGCAGATCGGAATTCCAAAGTTAGGTATGAAATTCTTTTAAAAATCCAGATAAGAGTTAAATAATTAAAAGAAAAAAAAGGATGGTCTATGAAAATGCAAATAATTGCACTAAAATCACTTGCTTGCTTACCATATTCAAGATGTTGCTGATCATGATGATGATTTTATGGATATGAAAGCATAGGTATTTAAATGTAGATATTCATTTCTATAGACATGAATATACAAATATCCTGCATTCTAATATATGCTGGTTTTTATTTTATATTTTTGTTTGTGCCTTTAAATCAGTGTTGACTCTTAACAACTGCCTGGACTAGTCCCCGCAGTTTTCTTGACAATGTTTTCAAAAGTGGTTTGGCATTGCTTGGTCCTAAGTCAAAGAGAGTGACAGGCTTTGTGACTAAGGCAGGACTAGAGTTTCTTAAGTAGTGGTGCTTTAACCACTACACCAAACAGACTCTTTCTGTAACATAGACTATCATCCCATTTATGAAGAAGTGGATAATATGCTATCTACTTTCATGCTGTTGAACAAGAACATACTGTATGCTCGGGTAAACTTTATCAATTGCTGATGGAATGGCTGTTTTGTTTGCTAGGAGCAAGCAAGGGACTCTACACATTTATCTCCTCTCCTTGTCTAAAAACATGTTTTTTTTCATTTATTTATACAATATGCTGCCTCTTTTTTTTTTTTAGATAGTCTCAGGATTTTCATCACTTCTTTCCTCCCTTAGTTCAGGTTGTCAGCTGATTTGTTCTTCATCCCTCATGGAGGGGGACATACTACAGGATCTTTTTTTTTTTTTGTAGATAGACTTCAGTAACTTAAGTTTTCCTATCACCCTGCTGTATCATAAATAAAATAGATCTTTATTTCCTTTCACAGGAACAACAACCTCAAGAATTCTTACAAAAGTTGTATTTCTAATGTCAACATTTGTTTCTTTTCATTCTTTCTGCTATATCTGCTACTCAGCAAATGCTGAGGTTTTAAAAGAGGAGTAAGAGTTGAGATGTGGTGGCTCAGTGGCTAAGATGCTGAGCTTGTCAATCAGAAAGATTGGCAGTTCGACGGTTCGAATCCCTAGCACCACGTAATAAGTGAGTTCCTGTTATTTGTCCCAGCTTCTGCCAACTTAGAGTTCGAAAGCATGTAAAAATATAAGTAGAAAAGTAGGGACCATTTTGGTGGGAAGGTAACAGCCTTCTGTGCGCCTTCAGCATTTAGTCATGCTGGCCACATCACCACAGAGATGTCTTTGGCTTTGTAACAGAGATGAGCACCACCCCGTGGAGCTGGAAACGACTAGCAAGTGTGTGCAAGGGGAATATTTACCTTTAAAAATTGAGAGATTAGTATTTGGTTATCATAATTTGAAAAATGGATGCTTAAGACTCGTTAAGCCTACATTTGTAATTTATTAACACGCACAATAGCACTAGTTCCATATTGCTTTCTTGGACTGCAAAGTTGTGCAATGAAACATTTTTATTTTTATAGCTAAGGTTGCATGCAACCCTTGATCTAATTTAAAAAAAAACTGTAAGTGATAAATTCAAATTTTTGGTAAGAACAATCTGTCTTCTACTGACATAGAAAGAAGGAGAGTGAGGATGGCATGTTTAAAAAGAGGGTTGGAGAGACCGAGAGTGAGAAAGAGAGTGCAAGCATTTGGAAATTAAATAAAACTGTGCAGAATGTTAATTGGTAGTCTAATACTTGTTTCGGAGACACCCACTGCCAGAATATAATCCTTGACATATTATTTCAAAGACGGTATGCAATCCTGTACAGAAAAAAGACTACTTAACTATTTATAGTAAGGGGGTTACATTTTCACACCTACTCCTCAATTCCCTGTAATGTTGCTACATCATAATATAACACCATTAAAAATACATTTTAGCTCTATCTAGCTTTGATGGATGCATGACAGAGGCCACCCAAGATCTAAGATCGAATGTGTCAGTGTTTTGCTTTCGGTATTCTATTTCTGTCAATAAAATACCTGACTGTTACCCACTAAGACAAGAGATGTGAAGTGGAATTCAGTTTGAATCTGCTTTGTATCCTACCTCTTAGAGTATTGCATATACAGCTTAATGCTCTCTTGAAATCTGTTCTGGAATTTTCTACTATCTATTTCATTCTACTATCTTCCCACTGTCCTTCAAAATTTAACATGGTGGTGAGCTAGAATTTTACAAGGATGCCACAAAGAAGTGGTGGAAGGTGATTCTTCTTGGGTTGGTATCTTCTTTCTATTTTTCTGAAACTTTTCAACTTGCTGAATTAAAAACAAAACAAAACACCCAATCGGAAGAGTTTCCTCAGTAACATGTCTAGGACTAAATACAGTGTAGGAAATCAAGGAAACAGTGGGAGTGGTGCAGTGGCCTAGAGGTGGACACCTCACAATCAGGAGGCTGTGAGTTTGATCCTAGGTAGAGGCAGATATTTCTGTCTCTGGGCACAATGAGTATATATCTGGTGAATATAACTCTACATTGGTGACAGGAAGGGCATCTGGCCAATAAACACTCAGCCTTATTCAGTTGCCCAGATCCCACCTCGCAAGGGATTATGGGTCATTAGGAGACAATGATGAAATCAAGGAAACAGTGGATTGTTTGTGATGACCCGTAGTCTCTCAAAATAACCCCAAACCCAAAACATATATTAAAGTCTGGTAAAGCCTTCAACTTCACTGTTTTATTAGCACAGTTTAAAGTCACAAAAGTAAATAATGAGGCAAACAGAAAACCAAAACAAACTGCATTGATGACAGTTCCGAAGCAAGCCGAGATAACTAATTATAAACTCCAGGAAAATAACCAAGAAAAGTCCATGCAAAGATAAACCTCTTTCAAAGTAAACACCAATTGACTTCAGTAATTCTAACTGTTTGCAGTTGCAAACTTATATACATAGCTCCCACCTGCAAGTCACAAGGAGAATCATGGTAATCTCCACTTGAGTAGACCTCGCTTTTCCCTGATCCTCTCCTCCCTGCATGACCTAGGATGGATAGGGGATGGGCCTGGATCCTCCTCTGACTACTCAGCCGGCCTCTACCCTTCCCCAGCCTCCTCCACCACCTCTGGAGCCACACTCCCACTCCCTGTTGGCTGTTCCTCCTCTTCCTCAGAGTCAGACTCCACCAGGGGCATGACACTATTGGAAAGATGACCATACATCGACACACACCTAATGGAAGAATATCTGCTCATATTCATCAGCTGCTTTGAAGCTCTTTAAATAAGAGAGGGAATATTACACTATATACTAGCACCAAAAATATCTTCAAAATTTCAAAAGCAAATTCATTCGGTTGTATAAGAATTGATAAAAATGCAGGACCATTCTTTTGTAACACAGTCATATTATTCAGGGATACTTCATAGACACAGTATAATCCACATGCGTATCATGGATGTTCACATGCAGACTTAAAAGATTGTTGATGTAGAATTCCAATTCTGCATTACTAGTAACTAATTCATGTGAAGTTAATAAAAGAAATACATTCTTTTCCCCATAATGAATATCTCAGCATTCAGCTTTTTGGAGGGGGAGGGTGTTCTAGTTTGACCAGAAGGGATAAGACCTTCAATCTACCTTTTTCACTGAAGAACGATGGGGAAAGAACAGTATATTTTAACCATTTACTAAAGTAATATATTTTCATCCAAATGTTGTAATTTTTTTTCTCAAGGATATGGGACTATTCCTCCCTTTTCCATGTATATCTCATTTTTAGACCCACTATTCAGAGATGATATTCAGCAGGTAGCAGAAATTTTGAGTAGTTCAGAGAACCGGCAAATACCACCTCTGACTGCCCTGCCCCCATCTATTATTTGCCTCCCAAGACCCAGCTGATTAGCTGGGTCTTCTTTGGTTGCCCTGCACAGGAGAACAGAGCTAGAAAGCAGGTTAGTGGGGTGGGGAAGGAATGGAGATAATACAGTATCCTTCCCCTACCGTGCCCACCAAGCCATGCCACACCCACCAAGCCATGCCCATGGAACCGGTAGTAAAAAAATTTGAATCCTACCACTGCCACTATTCCAAAAATAGTTGCAGAATAGATTTATATAGCAGTATTATGATATTACAGCTTCATTTTTAAAAAGTCCTTAATAATCTCTTGCACTACATCTTCCGCATTACAAGACAACCATCCACCCTGTTGCATTGTATGGCACTGAATGCTGGGCAGCAACAACAGGGACTGAAAGCAATCTCTGCGCCATGGAAATGCAAATGCTCCATTGGATATTGGGCATCATCCTTCTTGACCACATCACAAATAACACCATTCAACAACATTTGGGTGTGGCACCAATTATAGAGAAGATGAGAGAATGCCGGCACCATTGGTATGGACATGTCCATAGAGCAGCACCTTCCACCGTGGCCAAGACTGCCTACTAACTAGAAGTCAATGACTGGCGACCTCATGAGTGTCCAAAAGACAGATGGAAGGCACCAGCAACAAAGATATGCAAGCCACAGGTCTGAACCCTGGAGATGCAGATGATTGTGCAAAGTGGCATTTAATGATTCAAAAAATGGACCCTGCACCTGTGGAAATATGCTAGGAAGGAGAAGCAGAAGGAGAAGGAGGAGAAGGAGAAGGAGAAGGAAAAGGAAAAGGAGAGGAGATCTCTTGCATGAAATTCTTTTCTATAACTGCCACACCTTGGAATAACTAATTCAGTAACACAGCTAGAAGATCTAAACAGCTGATAGGAATCAATCACAATCTATTTTTTTTAATATTTTTGGTAAAGATAATTTGTCACTTTATTATTTGTTAGCACAAATTTGAAATATTGTTTTGAAATTATTTTCAATCCTTTTTTATTCCCCTCTCCCACAATATCCCATTGACCTGACAACTTATTATTCATCTCATGAAAAACTGAGCTACCTAACAGATTCCAATTGTCACTTGCTTGTATCAATTGTTTTTTGAAAAAAATATTAATAAAAATATATTTGAAATGATTTTATGTAAATTGAATCATTAAAGGGCTTTCCTATTATATTTCATTTTGCTCATTATGTTTTTTTATCCTTTCTACTTATGTATGCACTGGCCATATAGTTTTAGTCAAAATCAAATTGAAGAAGGAATAGGAATATTCAACCAGAGCTTTTATTTGGAAGATTGGAAAGTCGATAATATACAAGGTGGCCACTGGGGGGAGCAAAAGTGCATGACTGAATAGAAAACTGTGGGCTATTGGATACTACCAACAAATTGTGGAGAAAGTTAATAAGGTCTAGTAAATTATGTATACAGTATATAAAATACATACTGTATATACTTAATACACAATATTGTTAAACAATATACAATATTGTTTAAAGCATAACTTTACTGTGCAGTTAAATACACTTTAACATTTTGTTTCTCCCCAAAAGCCTTTGTAATAAAAA
Organism: Pseudonaja textilis; assembly: GCF_049901715.1. Taxonomy (NCBI): domain Eukaryota; kingdom Metazoa; phylum Chordata; class Lepidosauria; order Squamata; family Elapidae; genus Pseudonaja; species Pseudonaja textilis. The sequence continues at coordinate 148,218,160 of NC_141992.1, read as the reverse complement.
TACATTTTAAAAATTCACTTTAGTATATTGGCAATGATCCTGGCTTAGAACACTTTCAAGGAAGAAAAATGACATAAGTGAAGGAAAATGGAATGAAAAAAGAGCTGTGATTATTTTGACACATGGAACAGAAGCAGGAGAGGGAGGAAGGGAAAAGATAAAATAAATCAGAACACTGGAAGAAATGTAGGGTGTTGCCTGTGGGAACAGCTCTATTTAACATGATTGTTCAAATACTTAAAAAGTTTTTGTCTGGGATATAGCAAAGAGGTTCATCTCACTAACTGGTGTGAAAATCACTCTCCTGATTTTAAGGGATGTATCCAAAGTATGAGCTTGTTACCAATTTGGGGTGGGGGGGGATATTGCAAAAACAAGAAAATATGGTACATAGGCTAGGTTTAATTATATCAGATGAATTCATTTCATAAAATTATATTTATTAAATAGATCTTTTGATATTAATTAGGCTTTTTTGTTATTATGTTAATTCATGTAATCACTCTATTTTCCCTTCACTGTATAATCGTCATTGCACATATTTCTATTTTGTATTTTACTATGTCAACAAACTATATTAAATAAATCAAACCATAACCACTGTTCCCAGTTTAGCATCTGCTTCAATCATATAGACAAAATATGTGAGGGTTTTGTTTCTATAATCCCCACATGAAGGGAGCACCCAGTTTTGATTTTATGCAGAACTGAATAATTGGTTCTTCTGATACCACATGATATTCTTATTAACTTTCTCCATGTTAATAATTTAAAGGTGTCTTATCTTTTTTTGTCACTTTTCCTCAGTGTTAAGTTTTAATACGAATTGGAAATGGCATTGCTGTTACTATTTTAATCTTTATTATCATTGAAATATTTTTATCCTTCAAAATTTTCTTTATGTTTTCCTTACTTGCCCAATACATTATCCACATTTATCTGTTCTCGAGCCCAACAAAACAAAACTCTCTTTCATCTTCATTTTTTGCTATCAACTCTTAATTCACTAAACATGCTGTTTCACATTTTCATTGCCTTTAATGTAAAACAGTGTTCACGTTCCATTTTATTTTCATAATAAGTTCTTCTATGGCTTCTTCCCCTTCAGCTAACACAATGGTGTCACTGCATATCTCAAATTATTTGTATTTCAATTTCCAATTTTGATTGCAGCTGTCATATTTTCCAATCTTGCCATTCTTATAATATATTCACTCTACAACTTAAACAGCTATGGGAATAATATCTCTGTCGTACACCCTTTCTTCTCCAGAACCAAATTCACTTTGTACAGTATCTTCTTGTTCACTGTAAAAATTTCTCAGAGGAGAAAGTATTTGTTCTGGCACATCCATTATATTTCAAACATTCCACATTCTGGTAGTTTAAGTTTATTACAGTTGTAGACCAGTGCAAATACATTATTATGTGTGTGTAATCTATTTTATTAAATTATAAGTAAAGTAAATTTTAAGACAAAGTTAAATAGATTTATAAAACAACCTAACTAACATCTGTATGTGAGATCCAGAATGCTACCTATATGAAATTATTTGTGTGTGTGTATGTGTACACACAAACATACACACAAAATTCTATAATCCTTTTTATGGAGGTGGAGTCAGGGTGACTGAATGTAACTGAGCATTTACTGTCTGGATGCCAGCAGATATTTTCTCTTTGCACCCTGATAGAGAAATGTGTTTTACTGCCTAGGATTGAATTCTTATCTCCTGACTGTGAGGCAAGCATCGTCACATTTAGGTCATCATTCCATCACTTATATGAAATTATAATATAAATGCTATAATTATATTATATATTAAATTATATTTAATATTTAAATATATTAAACACAACACAGTGATAGCATCTAAAATTTAAAGGAATTACATTTAAATGGAATGCATTATGGAAATTTGGCCCATCACAATCTGATGGATTTTTTATTTGTTGCTACACAAAACATAGGTGCATATACTATAACAAAATATAATTCCTCTATAAACATCTGAGCCTAGGTTGAATCTGGGCAACCAGGATATCTATGTAGGATGAATCTGGTTGGACGTTTCCATAAAATGAGGAAAAGATACTTTTTTTATATTTACCATCCAATACTGCAGAGGGAAAAACATGGCACTGGGCAAAAGAGAAAGTGTTCCGATGTTTGTATATTTCTAGCTGTGCAAGATAGCTGGCAGCAATGACAATATATACTGTATACTGGTAACAGTAAGGCTTTCCTAGATCTATTTGTCGCTCCATATTCCTTATCATTTGCTCCAGGGTTCCTTTTGCCTGACCATATTCCATCTTATGAACTGAGCAGTGAGAGTAGCCTAGATTTAAAAGATTCGATTCAACAGCCTTGATCTATGTGAGTTGAAAAATGTCTTGAAGAATTAATAGTGCTGGGCTTTGAGGATAGAAGTTAAGGCTTATAGAAGCTAAACACGCTCTTGACTTGCAAAAAATCTGTTAATCCTTGTGATAAAGTAGAATTATCTCATCTGGTTGTGTTCCCTGTAATGTCTACCTGGGCAAACTAACATCAATTTTATAAATCTAAAAGTCCAAATGTCCTACTGTCTCCTTTACTACCTGGAAATTTGGGTTGGTAGGTCTCTTCTGCACCTCATTATGCAAATCTTATCTGATCATTCTCTGGGCAGCATCTCTCCCCTGCCTCCATCTCCCAAGATCTTATCTGTATGATATTAGAAAGTGCTTCACTTAACAATTGAGTTGTTGGTCTTAATTGTGGTCATTAAATAAGGAATACCTGTAGATAAAGGTGTTGCTATGGCTAGGGCCAAGAAGGGAACGATAAACTTCCTTCTTAAATTTTCTTGTTGTCTCCATTTTTGGTCTTCTGCCTTTTATGAAACATGCTTATTCATTGGCATTTCTGTTTCCATGTATGGCTCTATTCTTCTCTGTAAGATCAGAAGCAAAATTTTGCTTGGGCGACAAATTAGAACCCCAGTTCAGATTCTTCAGCTCAGACGTTTCATATTCTCTTGCATCTCCTTTTTAGGTGTTTATAATTTTTATTCTCCAATCACTTTTTCCATGTTTATCAAATGGTTAGCATTTTAATTGCCTTTTCTTCTGTTCCTTTAAATAGTTCAGTGAGTATTTCAGTGAAAACACGTAGTGCTTTTTTACTTGTCAGATAGTTGATTACTTTTTGCACCCTAAGTGGAATCAGTTCTTGAATATATGTTTTCTCTACAACTGTTTGTTATTTTATATTCCACTTGTAAAATATTTCAATATAATGCTTATATCTTCCATTAGCTTCCTTCTGTTTAGCTTTCCTTTACCTTGACTATCAATCAATCCATCCTGCCTTAACTGTATCTTGCATGAGATGATGGGAACACCAATTTAATAACAAATGCATAAATTAAGTATTTTCAGTGATTTATTTACTTTAAAATATATTTTTTGTATTGTTTACTCCATTTGTTGACATTCTGTATTATTCCTCTCTATTTGATGACATTGACTTTTATATATTTCATTGTTGTTTTTTCCTTGATGTTGAAAGGCTGCATTCAGTCATCACCTATCTGTCTTGAGGCTCTCACCCACCTCTTTCCCCTAGTTAGGATGATACTTTGTTTTGACAGCCAATTACAAAGTTTGCTTGAAATTTTGGGAGTACATGTTTATGCTTTAGTTTGCATCATAGCCCTGGTTTCTTTTCATAGCAATTCCACTTCTTCCCCAAAATTAACTACACTGAATCAGTTTGCAACATTGATACTATATTTTGACCACGGGCCCTCCATGTTAAATCTTTCTGATACAGTATCCTCTTTAATTTACTAAATTTAACCAGTATGGTTGATATCAATAATTGATGGTCTAATCCACAATCTGCATCATGAAAGGTCTTGCTGTCTGGATTGCTCTTCTACATATTCTATGTTCTATTTTATAGTCAAATGGATTCTGGGTTGTGAAATACAGCTGTAGAATCTTCATTTATATTGCTTGGAACATATGTTTGAATCATGAACAAAACTGTATTTGCAAAACTCTATTAATTTAACTCCTCCATTATTAGGTTTTTATCCAATCTTCTGTCCTCCTTCTCCACGTTTAGCATTCTGGCACAATGCCTTTTCTAAATGTTGCAGTCATCCACTCTTACAGTTTGTCATATCATTTAATCAATATCTTTCAGTGCTATATCTGTGCTAGGGGCATAGGCTTATATAATATTGATCCTTACCAGACATCCACTAATTATAATAGATGTAGTTGTATAGCTTATTGAGATATAGATGAGCACATCCTCAATATATCTTTGCTGAATCTCATTAACATGCTACTTTTTCCTATGCCATATACTCTAAATATTGTATCATATAATTGTATGATTTAGTGGCCTATTTAAGTAAGTTCATTTATTCCCGAAATATCTAATTTGGTTTCCACTACATTTCCACTTTGAAAATTTCACACTGTCCCTAGTTCATGGGTTTTTATATGCCATATTCCAATTGTATTTGTCTTTATAAAACAAGGAACTATTCTTCACTAATGGCACCATCACTGATAAAATTTTCTTCCTGCATTTGTCCAGCCATACAATGTCAGCTCTGCTAGGTATACCAGACCAAAATCAACTCTGCAGAAAGGATATTTCATTTTTATTAAGAGTGGTTTTATTTTTAAGTGGTTATAATAAACAGAATCTTGCAAGTATGATTGTACTTTCTCCCCTTCTCATGCTCAAATGATTTAGCAAGGTATTGTTTGACTCATGTATGAATACTTTCCACTTGTTTTGCACTTAAGCTCTTTTTCTTCTGGTCATTTTGATAATTGATCTGGTCTATCTCTCTCAAGATCATCTTCTACATGAGGGGTCTTCAAACTTGACAGCTTTAAGACTTGTGGACTTAGTCCTAGAATCCCTCCTCCAGTCATGTTAGCTCAGGAATTCTGGGAGTTGAAGTCCACAAGCCTTAAAGTTGCCAAGCTTGAAGAGCCTTGCTCTACATCATAACTATGGAAGTACTCTTATAGACTTGTGGCTAGAAAAATACGTTTTGAGATACTCGTCACCTAAGCCAAGTTGTCTAAATATGTCCATATAGTTTTCTCAGCAATGTATTGACTTCTGGATCTGATTTTGCAGTTCCTTCTCTTAGATGGGATTAGCTCACTCCACATTTTCAGAATTTCATTTGACACAAAAAGCTGAAGAAGCCCAGGGACGCACAAATATCTAGCTTCTCTATGACCATAGTTGTCCTGTCATGATGCCCAATCCAAGCTGCCTGCATTTGATTTGCTTCTGTTGATGGGGCATCTGGTACAGTGACATTAACTAACCTCCTATTCCTTTTTTCTAGTGTAAATTTCTACTAAGTTCCTTTCAGGGTGAGTCAGGTGGGAAAATAAGATTAAGCATTCATAGAACCTCAGTGGTGCAATGGTTAGAGTGCTGTAATGCAGGCCACTTCTGCTGACTACTGGCTGCCTGCAATTTGGCAGTTCAAATCCTACCAGGCTCAAGGTTGACTCAGCCTTCCATCTTCTGAGATGGGTAAAATGGGGATCCAGATTGTTGGGGGCAATATGCTGACTCTGTAAACCACTTAAAGAGGGCTGTAAAGCACTGTGAAGCAGTATATAAGTCTAAATGCTATTGCTGTTCTCTAGTCAAATAATCAAACCAATCTTGGTGGAGTGGCAAGTAGGGGTAGAGTATGAAGAACTGAAGAGAGCAATCATGATAGATTGTCCATGTCATATACTGTTTGAAGAAACCACTTCATGCTGCCTAACAGAAGGGATAGCCTTGTGAAAGCATGAAAGGGTACAGTGCTGAACATTTCTGTATTTAGAATATACTTATTTGCTTTGTCATTAGCACTCAGTCAGAAATTAACAATACAATGTTCTGTTTGGTTTCTCAGCCACATATGGAGGTCTAGATAGGAACTATAAAAGGATTGACCTGGAATCTTTGTCAATTATTACACTAGTTTAACATTTTTACACCATTCATATAAGGTGCTATTCTCTCATTATAGTCCTTCTGGCAGGAATTACAAGGTTGTCTGCATCTTACTCCTGAGAATTCTGTGTCTTCCTTATATGTCAATAATTTTCTAAAGTCTGTTGCACATTTTATTCCTTTATGCACTGCATTGCACTGCACATTTTATTCCCTCATGACAGCTGTCAAAGTATCACGGTGCTGTACAGTTTTTGTATCTTTTGGCCCATATTTTAATGGGCAGTAGTATATAAGGCATGAAAGAAATGTCAGATCATATCAATGACAGCTCAGATAAAAACTGAGGAAATAATAAAATAAAATAATAAAATAAAAATAAGTAACCTAGCATATTGGCTATTAAAAATATTGAATTTGTGGCTGTCACTTTTATTTTTTACTCAAAGTATCATTTTAATGGAAATCTTTATGCATGTGTACATTTTAAATTATATTAGCATAGTGATAAAATCATACTTAAAATCATAAGAGAACAAGAGTGGTTGCACTGCATTGGGGAAACCAAGCTTCAAATGACTACTTAACCAATGAGCTCAGAGGGTGACTTAAGTCAAACACTTCTTTTCAATGACACCTATTTCACATTGCAAACTTCAATATCTATGTGTGCATGTTAAAATGAGAGATTCCCACTGTGGAATGCCTTGAATAACTTGGAAGAAAGGTGGATTTAATGAATAAACAAATAATGAGATCAGGCATTGGCTGGTATTTCTGTCTATCAATCTATTTATCATCTATCTCATCTATCACCCATCTCTCTCATCCAATTCTCTCTCATCTATCACATCTACCTCATCTACCTCATCTGTCCATCCATCCATCCATCCATCTATCATCTAACTACCTATCCTCTCTCACACACACATTCATTCACACGCATACACTATTTTAAAGATATAGATAATGCAGAATATTTCTTGATGCACATTTAAAATAGATGCATATTTTAGGACAAATGGTTGCCCTAAAAGCTTATTTTCATATAGCAAACAAATGAACAAACAAATAAGCAAACAAGTCCCACCCACTTTATTTTAGTTTCTATGGGAAATACTGGGAAGTTTCATTAAAGATTAAAATTTTTGTAAACTTACTTGGAATCAAATATGTACAATATTTGGATTTGCTGAGAGTTTTGAAGAAAGTGATATATACAACATAAAGGCTGACAACCCAGATGAAAAATATTGGATGAAGAATGTGAACACCAGCTCTTTTTAACATCTGAAACTTTGGTTTGGGAAAATTTAAAGATATTTATCTCCCTGCATTGAGCACAGCTGTTGTCCACATAAAAATGATTGGCAAAATTTGAAACCACAATGAAAATATCAACTTTCTGTGCTGCAAAGAGAAGTCTGGGATAACAGTATTGAGAGTTAAAATCAAAGAACTGTAGAAAATTAACCTTCAGTTCAATAAAACTAACAAAAGCAATAGACTAATTTCTATTATATTCCACAGGGCCTCTTGTCTTACAATCTTTTGATGCATCTACACCATCTAACTAAAGTGTATTTTGCTATCTGTGCTGTGCCAATTTGAAAAATCTAATTGCATTGCTGTGATTCAGCTTCAGAAAAGTAGTAAACGATTGATTACCTGATCCGAGGTATTGCATTTCATTTTTTTTCTACTTGAAATATTGAAAATACATTGGATGGAATGCTAATCACATACCCATCAAGTTCTTCCCTTTTGCGATAACAAATTATACAAGATATGTAAAGATGAAAAAAGTATGCAAAAGAAATTAAAGATGTAAAGTAAGCAAAAAGAAAATGCCCCCTAAGTTAATTTATACAAATATATTTCAATATTGTAGCACCATCAGGCTTCTGTATGGTGTTCATCTGTGAGTCAGACTTTTACAGTGGTTTCAGATTTAAATTTGGGGCAGTCTACTGCTGTGCCAGAATGGTTTTTTCTTCACCCTGATTGGTTGGGAGTCTTGGTCTGTGTTTATTGGTCTTGGAGTTTGCTGTGTTCTGCTTGATTGGTGTTTCTAATATCTTATGTCTGTTTTTTGGCTCTTTTTGTATCTTGATTGGCTGGCAACATTGTGTTACTTTATTGGAGGCCTTTAGTGCAGCTTGGCTCCGGGTAAATGGACGGCTATCATTAGTTAGGAAGCTAGGTTTCATCTGGGTGCCTGGTTGGGGTATGCTATTCTGAGAATAATCAGAGAAGCCATAGAGATAGAAAAACGCCCACACAGCATGAATAAACGAGATGACACCTCCCGCCTACCAGCCATTTGAAAACCCACCCTCATGAACAGACGAGTACCTAACATGAAGAATGACACCAGACCCACACCCATGAGGGCCACACAAGATGCCACCACCACACTTCCACGCAGAAAGCAGACTCACACCCACACAGAAGATGAGACACGACCACAGACCAGAAGCCGCACTGCAGCTGCATCACTACCCACTTCAAACCCCTCTGAGCCATACATGAAGCAAACTGACACCCACCATGAAAATGCAGCATGATCACGAACTTGAAGCCAAACAGCAGGATCACAGCTCACCAGCTCAAATCCCCCAGCAACTAAGACTAACCTGAGCACAACCAAGCCCCACCTGAACAGAACACACCTCCAGCCAATCAGAACACGGCCAACCCCCCACCCAATCAGAACACAGCCAAGTCCCCACCCAATCAAGTCACACCCCCACTAGCAGTTAAAAGGAAGAAGCAGCTGCAAGCTCACATCACTCTGAGAAGCACAGTCGAAGACAGAAGCCTGAAGATGATGAATGAGACTTCATCGAAACGTTGCCTAGATACTTCCAATCTTACGCAGGAGAAAACCCAAATAACCAAAGATCCATTCCATCCAACTTTATTTTTCCCAGACCTGCTGTCTTCTTTCCATTTCCATTTCATTCGTTATTTATATTTTTACTTCGTGATTCATTCTTGACGACCAATCACCTCAGTCTATAACTTCCATAATTCTCATTCACTTTTCTTTCCATTACATTCATCCAGCATCCATTTTTAAAAATCTTTCACCTCTTATTTTACATTTTCTTCTTACATACATAATTTGTATTACATTCAATTTATTTATATATTTTTTCCTGACATACTCAGCTACGACTTCGCTATAAGAAGATAGACAAAATAAGTTCTTATGCATAATCATTTTTACTTATTTTGGGGGGAAAAATCACAGCAGACCATATACTGACTATCTTTTTCCCAGCATTTTCAAATCTTAAATAAATTGATCCATTTCCTATCTTTAGTAAATGTTCTTTCAAGGTATAATCATTTTCCTGAAACAATTTTTGACCTATAAAATACACATTCTATTAAAACATCAGACACAATAAAAGGAGGTTTTTTTAAAAAAAACATGAGTAAACTTCTTTAGTGGCATTTTGTGTAATATGTTTTTTTTTCATATGGGCACTTTAAAAAACTATTAAAACAGCACCTGCCTCTCAAAGCCTGATTTTTAACCCAGTTTTTTTAGAGAATTTATAGCAAAAAAGTGAGTTTAATAGAACAATGTGGCACCTGGGTTATATTTTCAGTACAGTATCAATTCAGCAAGAAAGAGTTAATGAAACAAGAAAGTAATATTTAAACAGACGTATCCTATGAATATAACTTCTAATTCTTTAGTCATCACCCAATATTACCTACACCTTTATAATATTGCCTTACAATAATCAAATTTAAAAATCTTAGGTCTTCTGAGTCCATCCAAGAGAACTTTATTTGGCAAGTGTTGAGAATCATAAAATCATCATGCTGTTTAAAGTCCAAAACAAATACATGTATATTAATATTGCTACTCTGTTCCTTGCCTCCTGATACCTTAATAAGCTTGCCAAAATAGTAATACCTCTTTCCCACGAAAGCCAAAGTATCTAATTGCCATGCTCCTTCAAATCACTTTGGCACTTATGCCCCCACCCCACCCCCCCAAAAAAATCCTATAAGCATCTTTCATTCTCCCTGTCAGGAAAAATGAAATAATCATCAATTAATAAATATGCCATAACATGGAGCCAGGAGTGGGATTCAAATTTTTAACAATTGGTTCTGTGTGTGTGGCTTAGGTGGTGGGAATGGCTAGGTGGTCATGTGACTGGGTGAACATGGCTTGGTGGTCATGTTATTGGCTGGGCGTGGCCAACTCAATATCACTCACATTGAGGCATGCATCTCCTCACCTGGCCTCTCATGACTGTGGGGATTCTGCAACATTCATAAGTGTGAAAAAAGGTCATAAGTCACTTTTTTCAGTGCCATTGTAACTTTGAATGGTCACTCCACACAAGCAAAGTACCAGCAAAGGAGGAAAAAAAAATCCAGAGACGTTCCTGAGACAGGAAGTCTAGTCCTGCCAAGAATGTAATAAGGGTTACCTGAGAGGCAGTTTCTGTAAGCAACACTAGAATGTTTCCTTCCTGCCTTCCTTACAGGATTAGGCCAGTAATTTCTTTTAACAACTGGTTCTCCAAATTGCTTAGAATGTTAACAACTGGTTCTAGTGAATAGGTGCAAGCTGGTAGAATCCCACCCCTGCATGGAGCACCTCAAATCATCTGTCTGACAGGTCAGCTTCTATTTGTGTAGTTGGTTGTTGCTTGCCATATTGTCAGCAAAAAGGAGATGCAAGTAGAATTTAGTGCCACTACTTAATCTGCATTGTTGCTAAATGCTAAACGCTAGGCCCTACTGCCACTGCACAGAAGAGCAGGGAACTATTGTTGTGTTAATTAATCTGTCTGGTCTCACTTCACAGATTCACTAGAATGATTCTTAGCATTGAAAGAAAGGGTAAGGATTCGAGCAATTTGATCTGCTCACCATCAACAAGAACTTAGTTGCACACCAGTCCAATTGCTGAGGCATAGATTTTTGAAGTGTGATGGGGAGGAAGGCTACTAAAGCATAGAGTGCAACTCTATTTCTTAAGTGATAACCAGAACACATTTGAAAAGAAGTAACAATATACTTACCAAAGTCTGCTTGTTTGACTCCTGCTAGGCTTCCTTTATTTAATCACCAGTTAGAATGTTGCTTCCAAACACTCAGCAAACTGATAAAACAGTGTGAATGGTAGTTTGTCACTTTTATCTAAGCATGGATTATATCAATGATATAAAAGGGAAGGAGGAGGAAATACTACTTCTTTTAAAGACACAGGCTTTGTTTCTGTGGGAAGGAGACTCGGCCATTCATTACGCTTCTGTCTCCTTTTTCCCTTCCTCTCCCTTCCTTTTAATTAAACATAGTCACACATGAAATAATTTGGTGTAACTTAATAAATGTTTAAGCACCATTCTCTCCCATGTAGCTGTCTTGTAGTTTATGTCATTATGGCCTACTTCTCAAGAAGGAGAATGTCTTAATTTTGAGTGTATCAAATCTAATCCTACGGTTTATTGTGGTCAGCCCCAGTGGGTCCTGTTCTAAGGCTTTCCTTCCTTTTTGGAGGCACAGAAGCAACCCAGTCTTGCTGCTGGTGGCCTGAATCACCTCAATTTGTTCTAGCTATCGAGAGGCAGCTGCTCTGTGTGAAAGGAGCATGGAACGCTACACAGAGCATTAAAACTAACCTCCGGCTGAACACAAGAGACCCAGCCTTTTCTGCTGGGCCATTGGAGCATGTGCAAACAGGTTTTGCTGAAAGACAAAATGCTCCAGTGATTTAAAGCAAGTTTTGGACTCTCTCTTTTTCTCAGTCCCCCCCCCCCCACCTTTTTTTTTAACGAGGTGAAAACAGGATAGAAGACAGGCTGGGGACAATCTTAGCAACATCTGTTGCCTTTCACTTGAGCTTTGGCTGAGCACAATATCTTTTCAAAAAACACTGACATGCATAAGAAAAATGGGGGGGGAAAGGCTTCAAGAGAGGAAGGTCAAGACATGTTTCCCAACAGACACAGTTGCTCCTTTTCAAGGACTGTCTGTGGCAATTCTTTTGAGGGAAGAAAAACAAGTTATACCCTGCTCCCATTTCTCTGCCCTCTTTTAGGTAAAATTCTCTCAAAAGCTACTCTTCCTCCACTTACAAAATCCATGGCTCTATAGGATTGCAGAACTGTTAAATTTCTCTTTCCTTGCTTCTCTTCTTTCAAATAAATAACATGCTTGACATCCCTAATCTTAAACACACTTAATAAGAAGTGTGAAGAAATTTATGCTTAAGGTTGGTTCACAACTATTACTTTTTAATTTTCTCATTAATTTAAGTTGGCTAATCATAGCTCAGTGGCAACTGTAGTATTTTAACACTTGTACTGAGAGTTTTACGTTATTATGGTTTTTCCTCCCCTTTAGATAATTGTTTAGACAAGTTTCTCCCCGATTCCTCTGTGACCTGCGTAAATCCTTTCCATTGCACCCTTTACAAAAAAGAAAATTAAATAAGTGTTAATTTTACCTGACAGTTAAGAGAAAAATGATTCTCAGTTTCTCCCTCCCACCCTGCCAAACACACACTGTTTTTTTATCATCATATTGACTCAAGTCACCCTTGACATGTCTTCATAAAAAAAGACAGATGAAGAAGCTGAGTAACTAGCAGTATGTTATCCTCTTTTAGGCATCTGCTGCTCACCTATTCAATTATTGGCCCCTGGCCCCAAGAGTAAATTCAACATTATAAGCAGCTATTTTTGCATCCATTCCACCATTGTAGAAACAAATTAATGAAATCTCTTAAAATGAGAGCCGGTATTGGGACAGTATGCTTATATAGATGAACAACAAATATGGGCGTTGCTTTAAATAAACAGAAAGGTGCTGTAACCCTCTGCAAGAATTTACTGAAGTTTTAGTACATTTTCATGTTTTTTTAACCACTATCTTTAGAGAAACAGCATTACATAAAACATCTTGACCCTTCTTTCTGGGCTTAGCTGATGTTTTGGTAATGGCTGCCTGATATTGTCTTCAATGTCACCTCCGTGGTTCTCTACAGTAATATGTAATTAAGAAATTGTATTTATTGTTTCAAAAATAAATTGAAAGTACCTCATGGTAAGACTATCGCTTCATAACAATCCATCTGCATTTTTTCAGTTTCAGAGTAAATTAAACTAAATTATGCAACCAGGATATTTAACATGAAGAAATAAGGAGAGGTATGTGCCTGAACATAAATATAATTATTATTATATAAAATACAGTATGTACAAGTTTTTTTATTAATTGTAAGATTTTCAAGATTGTAAGAAGATGAAAGAGACTTAGGTTTTGCTAGACCCATTTACAAATATTTTCTTACTTAGCATATCTTCTTCCATAAATGTATTAAATATTATCTGCCACAAAGATAATGTCTTCCACAAAGTACAAGAAATGCTCTTCATGATTTGTTAGACAATGAATCAAAACAATCTTCTAAAATTCTCTATTCAAGGCAAAAATTGGAATTTGGTCTTTACAAGACCTTATGATAATTTCAGATGATAAACTGTATGTATTTATATATCTATCTCGAATAATCTTCCTCATCTGTTGCATTAAAAATTAGTTCAGATTTGCTTCAATGAAATTATTCAGACCCTGAATCTTGAAAAAAATTGCTTTGCCAAAGCAGGGAAGCCACCTGATTTGCTGTGATCTTTTCAAGGTAAGCAGGATCAAGAAACAGGGAAAGCAAGATTTACAAAAATAGTCTTTATTGTGGAAGAGTAACATGGTCTTGTAACATCCCTCCCACCAAACCAAGAATCTTGAATAATTTTTCCCAAACTCATAGTACAAACTCAAGATGGAGTTAATTTGAAGTTTCTTTCTCCAACTTTCCTCTTTCTTTGGATTGTGTAATAATTGTTTCACATTTCCTTTTAATGTCTCTCTCATTTCTTCCCTATTGCCAAGGTGAGAACTACATCCCTTCACATTTGTCTCATATTGTTCAGCAATTTGTCTAGTGTTTCATATTTTGATGGGCAATGCTTCCAAGAAGCGTGTTCTCTGTTGGCTCCTCCATGAAATGCTTCCAGGCTGAATGGCTTCAAAGATGTCCACAGTTACCACCAAAGCCACCAAGCCTGGAAGAGTTTCAGTGCACACTCAACCTCACAGCAGAGACCAGACTGATCTCTTTCAGTGTCACGCAATCTCACTGTTTTTCTGATCAACATTCTAAAAGGTCTTCTGGTAATTCCATACTAGTTAAGTCTTTTCATCACTCATCAGCTTCAAGTGACTGGATGGGCAAGTATTTGAGAGTTGTGCTAAAGGTGTTTGCTTACATTGCTGGCCTCTATTTCTCTAAAGGATTTGGTGAATGTTTTGGAGAAGACTCAACACTAGCAAGTTGTCTTCCTGGAGATAATCATGCAGCATATTCTTGAAATTGCTAGTCATAAAGTTAACCATGGAGCTATCCTTCCGCTGGATGTACATGAGGTTTATTCTGGCCATCTAAATGTTGTATGTATGCATTTCCAATCATGTTGTCTTTTTGTAAAACTAGGGTGTTCAGGGTTGATAAATTTAATACTTCCAGATATCAAGGAAGTCCTTTAGGTATTGCTCCAAGCTCCAACAGACTTTTTTTTCAATAAGTGCTTAACTCTGATTTACATGTTCCAGTATTTCATAATTTTTTCCAACTGCTTTTTTCTTAATCCTAGGATCACCTGGTCAGCAGCATCAATGAATCAGACTTTATTCTTTTCAAAAAAGATATATTGTATATATCAATTATGAACAAGATGCTTATCTGTTTGGATCCTAAAGTTACATATTTTAACCCACTCATTTTCCAACTTGATGATCCCAGTAGTTTTTAACTATATTCAAATCCAAACCTCTGGCAGTTTCCAATGAACAATTTTGGCAACTCAGTCATGACGTCATTTTTAGTCAGTTCATGAATTTTTTCTGCAATCCCTGATCAAATGGTTGTTTCATCTTTTTTTTCCTACGAAGGCAACATTTACTTACATGATAATTTTTTGCTTTTATTCAGTTAGTCAGCAAAGCATGTTCTTGAGCCACTAAAGCACAATCAAGCCTTCAGTTTCTTTCTTTAATGCTCTTGATTTTAACTAGTTCCATGTTTTATTGGCTTTTCCTTCTATATTCTTCAAATATTGATGGTCATTGGCTTGTACTTCCATTTAGCAAATCCGTTTCTTTTCTATTCTCAGCTTTCACCTTTGTTGTTTTCAAGTTTTCTTGATGGACTTCCTTTGACAAGGGCTCTTCACTTTTCTTAATATAGTCATTCAAACCATGTTTTTATTCCTTTATAGCTTGTTTTACCTGTAGGACTCCTGGCAGAGGAACGTTCAGCTCTTGTTAAATACAGCCAATCAACATTGCCTTTTGGGTGTACAGCATGGTATATTGTCATTAGTTTTTCTTGTTTTCTGATCCAAGTTATCAAGTTCTGTCTTGTTTCAACTCTTTCTGCTGTACATTGTATAACAGGGACTGCCCAGCCATTGATTACTTTGATGATGTTTCTATGATTTAACTTTGTCTCCATAATTTATTTTCCATTTGCTTTACATAGGAAATATAGTTAATATTGTTGCTGCTCGTTTAGCTTTAACCTCTATAATCATTTAGCATGTTATATTGAGTAGAAATGACATGTACTGCTCTTCTAATGTTTAAAAGGTTAATATTTGTATTTGCTTTGAATTGTTTTTACTGTATTTTTATACTGCTTCAGAAGTATGTGTGTATACTCTCTCTCTCTTTCTCCTCCCCCCCTCCCCCGTATGTGTGTGTAACTTTGGAACAAATAGAACAAATACATCATGAACTCTGATTAAATAGGAGAATGCAAGGCAGATGATATGATAACAGAAAATATTTTATATATTTCTTTGTTTTTGCCTGTTGTTGCTGTTGATGATTTTCCAAAGCAAAGTGAGGGCATTCTAAATATAGGTAATGGGAATGCACCTAAACTTGGCAGAGAAATTTATTTTGGGGGCAATGATTGATTTCAGAAAACAAAATTATATATTTTTAGAATAACAGAACTGCTGCAATGCTGTATAGAAAGAGACTTTTAGAGACAACTCAAGAAATCTCTGATGATAGACAGGGAAAATTGTCAAAGTGTTTGTGAAGGCCAAGAATCCAGAACATGTTGCACCAAGACTGTGCTAGGCATAATTGTTGCTTACTCAGTTTTTGGCCCACTTTTAAAGTGCTAATTTTGAACTGAGACACTAGGACTATATGTGACCATGGGCCTATTTCCAAAAGCCCTCCAGCAGCCTTTTAAACCCCCCCCTCCCCTCCCCCACTGTTCTATGGGATGAATTCCCTCCTTTCTGGGACATTCAATAAAGAAAAAAAAATCCACCTATATCTGAGGATGTCTCATCACTTTTACTTATATCATTAGGAAAGTGTGCAGACATCTGAACAGTGTAACACTGATAGATACGGCGGTAATACTAAGCAATCCTAAGTTAGTGATCTCAATGGGGGTGAATTCTCTAGTACCCTACATATTGGCTTTGCTCCAAAATAAGAATTTTGTCCTCTCACTGAGCTTGAATGACCTCTTTAATGGTGTGCAATAGTCTAAAAGTACAGTACATAGTGAAACAATCCAACTTGTCCTTTGGCATATACTGTATAACTCCTGTAATGGTTTTGGCAGAGTCTCATGTAGTGGTTCTCCTTGCTTGCTCTCTCTTTTGGGAGCCTTCCTTTTGGACTCCAATCTGCTTCTCTCTTTCTGTTGATGTTTCTCCAAATTATGCGCCTCCTCCAGCCAAATCTATTGAGTGATTACCTCACAGGTCAAACTTCTAATTCCTAGCATGCTACAGTGACCAAGTTGCCAACTCTTACTCTATAACTGTTTGTGCAAAACTTTGTACCTTCTCTCTTTTGCCTTTTTTTGTAAGTAATTTTCCAGCAAGTTAGGGAGAACATCTCCACCTTGCTAGTTATACACATCCTTCCTTTCTTTTTTTCTCCCTCCCTTCTTCTTCTCATTTTCTGAACCCAAAATGGGGCCTCAATGTGTCCCTGAGTTAGCTCCTTCCTCTCTGTATCTTGCTGTTTTCCCCCTGCCATTCTATCCCCTCTTGTGACATGACCTTTAGGGACTGAATGAAGTATAACTTAAAGCCAGACGATCCCACAGAAAGGGGAATTCAGCTCTTAGTTCTTACTTTCTACATCCCACAATCTAGCTGATTTTCTGCATCCCACAAATTTAACCTTTCCTGGCCTGCACTAATTTTACTGCAACTCTCTCCCAAAAATTGATTGCCTGGCTGTCAAATCAGGGAAACAGGAGTTGTTAAAAATAGATGGCATTTATCAGCAATGTTATTATAAAGGAGGCATTGTAGAACCAATACAAGACTAATGGACCTATATCTAACATCCAATCAGGTATTTGAACTGCCACTATTTACATTCTCCTAATTGAGCTTGGCACAATCTTGTCCCTTCTGTAGCCAGCATCACTGAAGAGATCGAAGAAGCATTCAAAATAATCCAATATAATATGCTTAATTTTCAAACTGGAGATACAAAGAAAGTGACACAATAGAGTCTATGCATTGAAAATACAACTCAACTTTCAGGACTAAGAAGCAAAAATGATGATGGTAGGAGAAAAAAAAGGTTTTGTTTCCACTCACTCTTGACTCTGCCCCTATTGCATATCACTAGTAAGCAGCCACTGATAATCACCTGTCTGGGGACACAAGCTGAGGTTATCTGAAGGATTGAGTGAAACCAATGATCCTTATAAATTATCTCAGAATTTCTGCTCCAGGCTCTCTAACAAGGTCCAGCCAACTGATTTTCTTTCTTCTAAAAGCAGTATGTGTGTCCCTAAAACTATTAGTCTGTAGAAAAATTGCTGGTTGTTTATGATGTAGCTGTTTTTTTTAAAGCTTTGTAATGTTATTGTTTAACATGGATTTAAGTATTAATATCTATCAAGTTTCTCAATAATTCAGGTCATAGTTATCCCAATGGTGCTTTTCAAAATGCAGTTGGACTTTCTTGGTATTTTTCTTGAAAATGTTTCACTTCTCATCCAGGAAGCTGGAAGTCAAGAATTGAAGAAGCTTCTTGGACGAAAAGTGAAAGATTTTCAAGGCAAACATCAGGAAAATCCAGTTGCCCTTTGAAAAGCACCTTTGGGACAATTTAAGTATTAGTTTATTTCAAATTGTATTGGAAAGTGCTTTGAAATGAAAAGAGGCATATAAATAAATAAATTTAAAATGTTTGATCTCATCCCAATAAATAATTGAGGCATTTGTTCTAAATATATTTTGTCTCTGACTCTTCTTATTTCTACTTTTACATAAAAAAGAAATGTATCTGCAGAACAGTTTCCATGGTTAACAGGACCAAGCCCTTATGAGCTACACAGGATACTGCAGATGTTTTGTGATTGAATGGCTCCTATTATAATGCATCAATAGCCTTGGGTGCATAGGTTTGAGATAGATTTCTTGTGGTTTCAAACATTTTTTCCTGAACACATAGTTCACATAGAACACATACTTCACATAGTATCATTGTTGGACTCAAAGTAAAAGCATGACAACAAAAATGCAGACCTAAAAATCAGGTTAAGAGGACTTGATATGGATCACATTGCTCTTTGATTTTATGCTTAAAGAAGTATCTCTTTTTGTGGCTGCATTTCAAAAGCTATACAATTTGAAACTGACATATTTGATTTTTCTCAGTGATTAACAAAACATATACATCATCGCCATTTTCATTTTTATATAAGGAAAACTGCTTTATTCTTGAGATATTCTCTTATCAGTGTTGCCAGAGTTCAAAATGTGCTTTGAATTACATTTAATTAGAAATCCACATAACAGCATTTTTTCTTTGAAAATGTACAAGAGCTTTGAAGAAAAAGCTAGTTTCTCTAAAAGACAAATCAAAAGACAAAGTTTATTTCAATTAGATTTCCATAGTTGTGATCCATGGTAGGAGCAGGACAAGTTTAAAAAAATATTTAAAAATGTGATTTCTGTGCCAACTATGCTAGTGCTATTGTCTGGCATTTATACTGTAAGAAAAAAAGGTCTTGCACTAAATACATACCAATAAAATGCACTAAACACATACCATAAGATGCAAAATATTAAAATTATTATAATCTTTCTAGCTTATGATGTCCTTCCCACCACTTTTACAGGAGCAAAAGAAAAACATATAAAAATATCAGAATATTAATGAGAAAATTACTTTCAATTAATGTCAAAAGTAATTGATGCATTTTTCAGATGCTGTAAAATAATGCATTTTCCAGACACAAAAGCATAATACTTGAAATGTCTATGGAGATTCCCAGTCATCCAGGTCATGAGGGTTGTCCCCTCTTTTTCAAGAGGCAACTGGATTTTCTGGTTTTTCTTTGAAGATGTTTCACTTCTCATCCAAGAAGTTTTCATCATCCAATCAGTTTCTTGGATGAGAAGGGAAACATCTTCCAAAAAACCCCCAGAAAGTCCAGTTGTCTCTTGAAAAAAAAAAAAAAAGGAAAAGGAAAAAAAAAGCACCTTTGGGATAACTCTTGAAACTGCTATATTTTGTATTTCTTTGTTCATACTGCACACTGCTCACTCCAAAGTAGGATAACTGGTGTCATTGAATGGTTAACATAAAATAAGAGATGGTAAGAGATATTTAGTTAATTCAACTGCAATATCCCAAATGTATTCCAAGTATGGTTGCATACAATAATTATCAAAGCGCTTTAGCATAGGAGTTCCAAATAACTTTCAAAGGTACCTTGCATCTTTCTAGTATATAGGTTAATGTTTTATACCTGCAGCTTATGGTCCCTTTTCTTCTTTCAGAAGCAAAAATGATGTGGATAGAGACCTAGGTGATTCTAATTCAACCTTTGCTGCTTCATAGCTTCACCAGGTGTTCCTTCTTGAATTACCAGGGTATTTTTCTGAGACCTGAAGTATGGATCCAATGGAGTCTCTTTATATCACATAACAATTAGTATAATAAATATAACAGAAATTATGTTTGAGTGAGAAGCTGTGAGAGGACTGGTTAGCCTTATTGGGAAATTTCATTTGTGTTGTTTCCCAGTTATTTTCATATGTGCTCTAAGTCATAACTGAAAGCATCATACACTGATTGATGTCCTATTGACATACTTCCCAATATACAGTAAGAATTTCAGATTGAAAGTGATCTCACTTTATAGCAGTAGGTCCCTCTCTGTTAAATGAAGAAGGCCTAAAGCAAACTTTGCATATATCCACTTGCAGCCAATCCAAGACAGGGGAAATGTTGGCAAGCTGAAACGTTCAGGGAAGGAGATGGCATTGCAACAGTTAAATCAGGCTGTCAAAATTAGGAATGAAAATTATTTTCCATTTCTGAATGACACCAACAAGTTTCTTAGTTTTCCTTTCTGGGAACATTGAGGATCTGACTGACGGAATGAAGCAGCATTGGCTGCAGTGTCTACTCAGTTGTTTTAGATTCTGTCCATCTGCACGTGCAAAGTTGCTTCCTATCAGTCTTTTGCAAACTTCTACACTGCTCTCCTCTTGCAGCTCAGCCTTTCCACACACGATGTTCCAAAAGCATCCTGTCAACACGACCTTTCCACTTCTAGTTTTTTTTAGAACATGAAGGTTTTTTTTTATTAAGTTGAACACTATGTGCTTCTTTTTCTCTTTACTTCTGAAATCAGTCTCCCTCCCTTAATCCCACTTGCAACCTGCTTCTCTCATTTTCCTTTCCATTCTAGAAATAAGAAATGCTTAATAAGGTAAGCAGCAGACAGAACCAGTAAAAATCCTAGGTTGCAAAGGGAACTGCTAACTGAAGGGAGAGTCTCAAGTTAAACTAGAGAGAGAGAAAAAAATTCCTAGCTTTTCTTATCTTGATTTTGAAAATGTAACTGCCATCTTATGTTTGTTAGGACAGCACAAGAAATATTTACTCTCCATAAGAAAACCTACTAGGGATTCAAGATTTTAGGGAATAATGCTGCATGCATTATTCCACTAGATCTAGTGAGACGGTAATATTTCAGTACACGGAATGGAGAGCTGCACTTGCATATATTCAGATACTTTTATTACATTTATATTGATTCATAGAAATATTACCAAAAGAATATTCAGTCATAGAAATGCTGCTGAAAGAATATGTCCCCCTATGGCCAATTAAGCTTTGTTCGTAGTAAGTGTGGATAGACCTGTGTCCTTAATTGATTTTTTTCCCTCAGAAGATGGCATTTACCTCTGAGTAATTAATGATTATGGCTTAAGTGTTAGCTTTGCGGTAGTCTAAGGTCATCTGGTTACATTTTGATCATTTTCAAGGGGCTTTATTGGGTCTCCTGCTGTCTACAGTTGAGGAGGCAGATGGTTCCTGAGGAAAAAAAGGACTGGGTCTTGTTCGTGGACTGTACTCTCTGGGAAGCATCCCTGCCCTGTAGCAATTCTTTACCTTCTTGGACTTTTAAATCTAGGTTGTTGGGGGTTTTCTTTGAAAAATAATACAACATTCTTTTATCTTATTGTGCTGTTTTAACCCTTAGATCCATAACTGGAGCAGCAGGTCTGGGGTCATTACCTCAAATTTGGATTGTCTCCTAACCCTTCTTCCCTATTTGCACCTGGGAGGATAAGCATGGAATGATTGAAAGATGGGTGGGAAAGTTCACCTACAGTTCTCTTTGAAAGTAGAACTAGGGTAGACTGGGGAGGCGGAAATAGCAAATCTATAAAGAAAATAACTTCTGATTAGGGCATGATTTCTCTTCCTGCCCAGGGAGCCCAATTGATCATTGCTTTCTATGACAAGGTACGTGTAAGTACAACACTTCTCACCCACCCACCCCAGCTTCAGTTTTCATGCACTTTTAAATGCAAATCCCTTTCCAGGAGCTAGATTAGCTGTCAACCCTGCCTCTATGTCAAGGGGAAAAGCCTTACCTATGTTTCCCCTTTGATGCCCACCTAAATTCGTCCTTCTCAAAGATTATGGTAAGGGACTAGAATTAGACGGGAGGGGGGGGTGGAGAATAGAGGAGAGGGGGAAAAACCCCGTTATTGGTTGCAAAGAGGACCGAGGACCCTGCACCTGCGATTTTTGATACGCCTAAAAAGAAAAGGAAAGAAAAAAAAATAACGCGTGGGGAGAGAAGAAGAAAGACCCAGCCTCCTTCCACCTGAAAGATTCAACTTCTTTTTTTTTTTTTTTTGGGGGGCTCTCTTAAGGGATGATCCACATGCAGTTCCCGCCGGCGTCCTGAGCTGCGGACGCCTGACCTAGAGAACTCCCGCCTGTCACATGCGAATGTCCTCCTTCACCACCTGGACCCAGAAGGCTCAGCCTGGCGAAAAGGCAGGTTGTTAAAAGGCAGGCGCCCTAAATTGTTGACGCAGGACGATTCCCGCTCACGGGCGGCGGGGGTGGAGGTTGTGCTGTGACCGAAAAGCCCTGGGAGGGGGAGGAGGAGGCTGCTATACTGTGTACTGTGGGCTTTCCGAAACTCCGGACGGGCTCCATCTTCCTAAAAGGGCCAGGCTTTTCTCGATCTAAAACCCGCTTTACTCTACTCCTTTCACGGCAGGGTAGGACTAAAAAACATCTCTCCCCGCGCTCGCTTTTTATTTTATCTCCCCCACCCCCACCCCTATTCGCGGAGCCGCTTCGCCCAAAGAAGCGACAGTCGGCTAGCCTCTTCTCTTCAGCGAGGAGGGAAAAACGCGCGCAGGCTGAACGGCTGCCGCCGCGCTCGACCGGGAACAGCCCATTGGGCTAGGAGGGGTGGGGATCGCACGGCAGGAGCAGCGCCCCCTCGCCGCTGACTGGCTCTCGCGGCCTCTCGGGCGTGCTCTGATTGGACGGAAGGGACACCCCCTGTGCCGGGGTATCTCGCTCAAGCAAAGGGGCTTGCCTAAACCAGCAAGTTCTATAGCGGAGCTGGGGGGGGGGCACATGGTCGAGAACCGGCAGCGGAGGACGTTCGCCGCTGCATCCCTTCCATTTGGATTAACGGTTCCTGGCGGCGGCGGCGGCGGCGGCGGCGGCGGCTGAGCGGCGAAAGGAAAGCTCGAAGAAAACGACCTGGTAAGGCTGCCTCCTTGAACAACCGGGCTTGTTCACAGCCCTCTTCGCAAACCCGCTTCCTTAAGTCTCGGGGCAAAGACAGGTGCCAGGTTGCAGGGAGACTCTCGAGCCGGCGGTCCCGCATTCCGAAGTTTCCTTTCCATCGCGCGGTTCTTCCAGTAGCCAAGATCCCGCCGATGCCTGTTTGCTTTTACCGGAGAGAAAGTGAGAGATCTAGCGTCCTGAAAAAGCGTCCTTCGCGGGGAGTAGATCGGTCCTCTTCCTTTCCTCTCCTCTCCCCCCACTTTCCCCACCCGCTCGGGTCTGTCGTGCAGCAAAGATCCATCAGAAAGTCCTGCTTTTAAACGACCCCTAAAACAAACAAATCAACAAATAAGAATAATTTAAAAATAGAAAGCTGCTGAATAAATGTTCCGCGGTAAATCACGGAGGCAGCTGGGACCAAGTCAGCCGCCCTTGTTAAAAAAAAGGAAGCGACCCGCCAATCCACGAGCAAGAAAAGCACGAAAGGAGCGAATAACAGCCCCCTTTCGCCCTCTCTCTCAGTTTTTGCGGTCAAACTCAGGTGCCGCCAGTTTTTTTAAGGCTGGTCCTGATATTTGCCGCTGAACGGCTAGTGATGCGGGGAGAAAAAATCGCCGCCGTTGACTCTTTTCTTCTGTTTGTGACGATGCATCTCGGGTTTTGCAAGTGACAACGCGGGCAGGTTTTAAAATTAGCATTCACTTTGTAAGGTTGACTTTGCGGGGTTGGAGGTTTCCTGCTGACCTGCTTCATGAGCATATTTGGGTAGATTGCCCTAGATAGAATGAGCTGGCTTTTTGCCTTGTTGAACTTAATCTTCAGATGTCAAGTTAGATCAATAAAGGAAATAAATGAAAGAAAAGACTTAATATTCACGTCTTGCTTTGGTGATTCAGTTGCATTCTAATTACCTTAAATGACTTTAAGAAACAAAAAACAGGTACAATTATGAAAAAAAGGTTACGCTAGGAGAGTTTTTTTGATTGTACACATTGGATCATTGATACTTCAATTTTTTGTCATTGTTGAGAAGCTTTTGTAACATCTAGAGTCAGAATAGTGTGTGTGTGTGTGAAAAACCGTCTTGGATGAGTAGATGGATGAGTTTTTTTTCCCTTGGTGATCAATTTTGGTGAAAGTTGTTTTGAAATTAACCCTAAAGACGTCTTTCCCCAAATGCCTTTAACAAAAAGGTGAATATATATATTGTAATTTATGGGGTAAGCTTGACTGGTTTTGAAAAACTGGAATGCTGAGTGTGGTATTATGCTGAACATATTATAAAAGCAACCGATGAAAAATTACCAAGAAAGAAGCATCATTATATTGTCAGTATGTTAAGCAACATCAAGGTCATAGAGTTTAGTAATACTGTGACTGTGGGTTTCATACAAAGTACATACTCCTATTATGTTTACCTTTGAAATCTGAGATTAAAAATAGGTTCAGGCTTCTGGAAAAATATAGCCTCTAAGGCATCCTTAGGATTGGTTTCAGTTCTAAATGTTTTGTTTAAAAATGTCAAAGAATCAGGTAACCAAGAAATAAGACTGAGAGAATGTTTGGTGGGAGGGAGGAGATTCAATAAAAAATGGTTTTGCTGATTTAGATCTATTACTAAAGCATTACTGCTGGCATATTAGACCAGTAAGCAGAACATAGCAATATATACTACCCAAATCAATAAGGCTCTTCAAATGTAAATGTCAAAAGTTTATAGCTTTTTTTAGAACTACATCTGGAAGGATTGAATTGATTAATTTGAAAGAGAAAACTTCCCCCATTCATAAGTTGTTTGTGTGTGTGTACGTGCGTGCGCCCATGTGAAGTCGCTGAAGTCTTATCAAAAGACAAGGTTATATGTGCAAAGTAGACTAATATAATGAATAAATATCTTGGTAGGTTGGAAGGATGGTATTCACATCACTTTCGCAACTTTCCTTCCACGTTTATGATTATGATGCTTCTCTAATATGTAAAAATGTATTGTAGAACTTTTGTGGAGTTGTAGTTCAGGCTTATGCCAATTGTCTTTGTGAACGATACAGCCTTTATCCTTTGTGTATTGTGCGTCAGAGCAGCATCCTAGATGTTAAGCTATGTGCTCAATATTTAGAAAAAAATCAGCTTCTCAAAGCTTTTGTTTGCCACTCATATGGAAACCTATTTGATTCATTCTAAATCAGAAAGGTGATTGTGATCATTTTAGTTCTCAAAGCCCTCTAAATGCAATTGGCTAATCATAAGTTATTTCTTATCAACTTCTAAGGAAACTGAAATCAGATCCGAAAAGCTAGGAGTTATTTGCATAGCATAGCCTGGAACAAACTGAGACTTGAATTTGCATCTCATTGGCTATTTCACCACCCAAAAAGCCTTTTCACTCTGGAGCTCCTGGCCATGTGGTCCTGTCCGCCATAGTCTCCATGTTTCCAGTGTCTTTTTCCCACTTGGAACTGAACCCAGAAGGATATTTCTTCCAACAATTTGATAAGTGGCAGATGCCTACCCTTTGGGAGGAAAAAAAAAAAAGCAAAAAGCAAAATGTGTATATAGAGAATGGGCTTTGCTGAGGGATACAGGAAGACCAATTTGGCTAAATAAAGATTCTTAAAAGGGCAAAATATATATAAATACTTCAGTGGCACCTTTGAGAAGCTACTGTCCTCACTTCCTTTAGTTGATTAGGCACCATTTGTTCCTGAATGTATTTCCATGCCAGCTCCATTGTCCTGCTTTTTTCAGGAGAATAAGGCATTAGCTAAACCTTGCTTGGAGAGGGAGCATAGTAGACAGATGATGCTTACCTCAGCCTTTGCCACAGCTGTACATGCAGCTATAAGCAGCAGTGCATGAGTGCCTCCACTGGGAATATAATGGCTCTGCAGGGAACTGTCACAAAGTCATCCTTGGAAATTATGGATAAAGGCAAAATGACTGCTAGAATCTGAATGCCTATAGGATAGATCAGTGTTGTAATAGATTGTTTCTTTCCCCCTATTTGCATATGGACATCAGGGATATCCTTGTATCGTCAGTTCAAATGATGGAACATGTCATGGGCTATAGAAGTGCTAAGAGTTGATGTATCTGATCACCAGGGCAAGCAAGGGAAGCTGCCATTACAAAGGACAAAGCATTCAAAGAGGTGCAGTGGAATCCTTCTCTACATATTTGAACTGACTAATGCATATTTGAAATAACTTGGAAAAGTTTAGAAGGTAATTTGTCTTTCATTAATATAAAAGGCTTCTTCTGACTTCAGTTAACCAATGATGTGGATTTTCCGGCTTGGTTTCTCAAATCAAAGTACCCTTTTATCAAAGCAATTCAAATTGTTGCAACTCAGCACTATTTCTAGAGCCTCCTGTAATGGATTGTAGTTGCTTTTCTGTTTTCCTATTTGTAGAAAGCTGTGCTGTTCACAAAAGTGTGCCTTTTGCTTGTGTGTAAACTTGCAGCCTTTGAGGGAACCTGAAGACAATAGGGCAGGACAGTGGGCACTCATTCAGATTTCACAAAATATATGTTACTGTATGACATTCATTTTTAATAACAAGAGCAAGTGTTTGGAATTTAGTACAGAAAAAGTTGTATGACCTGATTTATCCAGCTTGAGTTTCAAAGACCTATCATTCTGAAGGAGTATTTCCATACTTTTTCCAATGAACTGTACTCTGAATCAGCACTTGTAATCTAAATTAATTGTCAGTTAATTATATAATGCATACTGTAATTTCCTTCTCATAAAAAGCAACTGTTCACAGGGAAAAAAAATACAGCATTGATTGTGAATTTAAAAAAAGGAAAAGGAAAATCCCAAGACAAGACCCGAATAGTACTTTTTAAAGGAGCAAAAGTTGTGACAATTTTCTTAGGGGAATTCTGAAACAAAATGATAAATTGTAATGCTGTAACTACATCTGGTCTTTTATCATGGGACAAACTTGCTGCTTCGGCAGTATTGAAGGAGTGATCGTTCAGATGCTGTGGGTATTAATCAACATTAGGATTATTACAACACAGTGGGAGTTGCTTCAAATAAAGAGCTCAGAGATGAAGGACTTACTCTTGGTGACCTTCATAGATAGGATTTTCAAGAAAGCATTGTCTGTGCTTCCCTGTAAAGGGTATTTCAAGAGATAGTAAGAATCAGGGTCAACATTTGGTCAGTTCCATAAGACTGAATTATTTGGGGCATTAAGAAAAGCGGGGGGGGGGGAACCGAGTCAATTCACGGAGGATTTAAAAAAAGCTACATGTGTGTTTGCAAACAAGGACTATGGCTCCGCTGTAGAATTTATGTTGGGAAAACTCTTATCATGAAAAGACAGTTGTCCTAAGATACTTTTTTTTTTTTTTTACAGTTGTAGTGCTTTGGGGAGTAGTTTATGAGGATAAAGACAAAAGAGGGATATTAATCAAGCAGAGACCAATGCAATATGAAAGGCAGTTAGCTGTAACACAAAAGTCTGTAGATGAATTCACAAAGTATAGTGGGGTTAAAAACATTGCTTCTAAAAACAGTCAGAGTAGGAGGAGATTTTCTGTAATCAAACATGCTATTTATATCATGAAAAGAGTTTCATTCAATGATTCGAGGCCTCAGAGTCATCTACATTACATTCTAATTAAGATGCTACTGAGAATAAAAAGATAGACCCTTCTTTGAGTTCGTCTCTGCTCTTGTGGACTACGTGGACACATTTCTGTGTTAGGAATATGGATTGGGGATGTTTCATTTCAGGTTCCTAGTGTAGTCAAAGTCCTAGGATTTCCTGTTATCCATTCAGCTCACCAGGTATGAGTTAACTTTAACTTACCTTTTTGAAGTCAGTTAACTTTGGCTACATACTGTTGTCTGTCTGGGTCATACTGACTATTATTATAATCAAATGCAGTAATTAACATTTTTAAAAGATGAATAAAACCTTAGCTATATGTGACAGCATATACTTTACTGATTAAATGTCATTGAGTTGGTTTTGGCTCTTAGCTGCAAAATAGTTACACTTTCAATATGATTGTTCATGAAGCAATTAATCCTATTAGTCATTCATTCTTGCATACAAAAATCAGTCTAAAAGTAAGTCTCTTTTTCAGCAGAACATGAGATATATGGAACTAGAGGGAGCTTTTCTTTACAAAGAGTCTGTGTTGTTTGATCTTTGGCTACCATTAGATGTTTAGCATATGTATTTATTTATTGGGACTGCAAAATGTTTTCCTGTAGTGTTTTGCCCAGGCATTTATTGTATGTTCCAAAGACATTCAAGGTTGAGACAAGTACATTTTAAAACAAAAACTTGAAGTTGCTTTCTCCTTCACTTAGTACTTTATTCCTTGAAGCAGAGATGACACAAATGGCACCTAAATTGTAGGAGGAAGGTACAATCACTTTATTGCTTTCAGTGGCATTAGTATCTGTTGCTCAATCTGACAAGCATAAGGTGAAATGTATGCCTTGGCAGTTAAAAGGCCTTCTGTAACTTGAAAGCCATGATGATATTTAATGACTTTATACAGTAAATGATCTTGAAATTCCGACATACGCTCACGCAGCCTAGTAATGTGTTTACTGTTTTAAGACATACATCTATATGAAACACAATCAAGTATATTTAACAAACAACTGGCTATTCCTCAAGAATGCAAGAGTATTACAGAGACCGTTTTCTCATATTTTAACAAAATGAATGCATTGCCATGTTAAACAAACTGGAAAGGCAACAACATAAAAGTAAAGAATTTCTGCAGATAAAATAACAACCATTAAGGCCAAAGCAAGTAAACTATCCAGTTGGAAAAATGTGTTGCCACTTAACTGAACAAAAATAATTAGAATGACAAAACTCTGTGCTTTTAAACTCTTCTGCAATGGGTAAATAATGAGTTCCTACAAAGGATGCAAGGATTCTATAGGCCAATCTTACTCATTCATTTACATTTTATTTAATATCCTAGATAGATAAAAATACCTCTGAATGTCTGACATTGGGTATGCTCAGATTTTTCTCTTCTTTCTTTTGTTAGAATTATTTTGGGCCACCATTCCCTTGGTTTAGAATAGTAATTCTTTCCAACATCAAATTGACATGAGGGACCTTTTTTTTTCTCTGTTATTAAGAAAACTTTTTGTCATGTCAAGACATGTATGTTTACTGCTATAAATACAAGAAGCCTACCTAAGGCATTATTGTACCTGACCATTAGTGTAATGCTGCAGATATTATACCCCCATTGCCAGTGGATTATCGCCTGTCCTTATATTTTCAAAATAGATGGAAGCGAACATTTATAGCTTTGTTGGGGCTGGTGGGGTGGACAGTTGGTAACTGTAACAGAGTTGGAAGGGACTTTGGAGGTCATCTTGTCCAACCCCATGCTCATGCAGGACACCTATACTATTCTGTCAAAATGACTGTCCAGTCTCTTCTTAAAAGACTCCAGTAGGGACAACCAGAACTTCCAAAGGCAATTTGTTCCACTAGTTAATTGTTTTCACTGTTATGAATTTTCTCCTTAGTTCTAAGTTTCTTTTCTCCTTGGTTAACTTCATCCATTGTTTCTTGTCCTGCCTACAAGTGCTCTGATAAATAAGTTGGCCCTATTTTCCTTGTGGCAGCCTTTCAAGTATTGGAAATTTGATATCATGTCGCCCTGGTCCTTCTTTTCACTAGATTAGGTATACCTAGTTCTGGCAATAGTTCTTCATTTGTTTCAGCTTCTAGGCTCTTAATCGTTTTTGTTGCTTTTCTCTGAATACTTTCCAAAGCCTCAACAATTTTTTTGCACTGATGAATGTGCATAGTCAGCAGGAAGCTGATTTCTGGATGACCACAAAGTCATAGTTTAACCAGAATGCTCAAATGGTATAAATAACAAGAATGTGATCTTTGGAAAATGGAGAGAATTGAAATAGTATTTAGCAGAATTGAAATAATGTTTAGTTAAGGAGTAAAGGCACAATATTTCTGGAAACTATATTTCATGGAGAGGAAAAATGTAATATGGGGTGCTTCTCCCCCTTCCCTCCCCATATGATTCTCAGTGACTACCTGGACGAGACCTTCCAGTTTTCTGCAAGGCTTTTCATAAATGGTTTCCCATTGCTTCCTTTCTAAAGTTGAGAGAAAATGACTGGCCCAAGGTCACCCTGTATGTTTTGTGCCTAGGGCAGAACTAGAATTCACAGTCTTCTAGTTTGTAGCCAGATGCTTTAATCATTATGCCATACTGGTTCTCTGCTAGTTTCTTTAGGAGCTGCCAATTCCTGATACTGCACAATTTTACAATGGCATTGCGAAAATGCCTTTGACTCTTCTCAGTTTATGGTTGAAGTTGTACATTAAAGCTCCATTCCAACATGGCAATTTTCATGCTCCTTCTTCAAGTTTAGAAGGAAAAGTAGCAGCAATTTTGTGTCACAATAATCAAGGTTATTATGGCAGCCCCTGGAATATAAATGTTTCTTCAGAGCAAGACATTTCAGAGTGGTTAGAAAGAAAGGAAAAAAGACCCTAACACATTGCAAATGTTTCACTGACATTTCTTATGAAAATTGAGTTGGTATTTTTATCCCTGTTAAATAACAATCTGCTGCCTCTCTGAAATAAGATGACAGTTTATCAATATCAGATGGTTACAATAACCAAGTTGGAGTTGTGTGACTTTAGTGACAGCTGAGAGAACAACAAAGGTTAACAAAGCTTAATTGTGGCTCAACTGAATGTACTAGGGTTTGCAATCAGGGAGAAAATAGAAACCGTGATTAGAAAAAGATTGGAATACATGGTTTATAGTATATCTGGTCGGTAAGATTTATGAATGACAAAACAGCCCTAGTTCTTTCTTTTCAACCAACTGTAAAGTAGAAGCAGGAGAGTGAATATTCCCAATCATGGTTTGTTTTAAATTAAGATTTTTCATGTTACCTCAATGTTCTTGCACATTAAGTATGAAAGGAAAAAAAGCATACAGACTTTGGCTTCTTGAATTCTTTCCATATCCTTTACTAGAATTGGCTGTAAGAAGTGTCCGTATTTTCTTGTTGCATTTCGGTATGTATCATGCATCATCTCTCTCTGTGTTTCTGTGCTAACTTTGTGTTGTACCTCTTTGTGTTTATGTGTATGTAGGCACAGAAAAGTACAGGCTTCTCCTGTGTGTAGGAGAAGAGTAAGATGTCTGGGCAGTTGCCAATACCCTAAGTCCATTGTCCAATTATTTCTCCCATTTTCATCCTTAATCATCCTTTTTAATGTAATATTTCCTGCTCCACCAACCTTGGTCCCATTCAACTTTCAGAGAGTTATTCTGCTGATAAGCAGACAGAGTACTAGTCCCTTTACAGTCAGTTTTTTTCCTAACATATTGTTGGTTTAAAGCAGCTGTGTCAAACTCGATTTTATTGAGGGCCACATCAGGGTTGTATTTGATTGGTGGGGGGCAAGTAGGTATAACAAGGGTGGGCATGGTCAAGGTTGGCATGGCCAGTTCGATATCCTGTAGCCCTCTGCTATAGAAAATGGATCCCAGAAGGGCCAGGAGGGGCACCACAGGCCAATTATTTGCTCTTTCCAGGGCAGCCCCACGGGCCAGATCTAAGCAACCCACGGGCTGGATCCAGCCCACGTGTCTTGAGTTTGATACCTCTGGTTTAGAGGAAAAAACAAGTATTACTATCAAACTGAATTGAAAACAGATTAAATTATACAACTATGTGAATTGTTTGACTCTATTTAAAGACAAAATTACATTAGACTGTTATATTTGAGCAGCGAAAGTAGAAATAGTGACTAGATGGCAACAGAGAGCATTTGCCATCTAGTCAGTATTAGATTTTTTTTTTTTACAGTTCAGCTATACTGTAGTAGCTTTTCATTACATGTGGTTCTTGACTTACGACCACAATTGAGCCCAAAAATTTTGTTGCTAAGTGAGACATTCGTTAAATGAGTTTTGTCCCATTTTATGATCTTTTTTGCCACAGTCAAGTGAATCACCGCAATTGATCATTTAATAATTCAGTTGTTAAGTGATTCTGGCTTCTCCATTAACTTTGCTTGTCAGAAGGTCACAAAAGGTGATCACATGATCTTGGGACACAACAATGGTCATAAATAAGAACCAGTTGCCAAGCATCTAAATTTTGATCACATGATCATGGGGATGCTGCAAAGGTCATACCTGTGAAGAAGGGTCATAAGTCACATTTTTCAGTGCTGTTGTAATTTTGAACAGTCACTAAATGAACTATTGTAAATTGAGGACTACCTGTATACCTTTTTTTTTTTGTTTAACTGCCTCCAGGTTGGATTCTGAACACTTTAAAAGCCATTGATTTTAATAGGACAAAATATTGGCAATCCAAGAAGGCCTTATCAGCTCTTGGTTCATTTGAATAATTATTTCAGATGTCAACAATTTGTGATATATCATTTAATGATTACAGCGTAACTTATTTCATGACCAGCAAGTATATCAAAGATAATTATAGGTATCACAGCAATAAAATAATCTATTTTTCTTTCTTTTTATTGATCTTTATTTCTTCAATTATATACCTGAGGCAATCCTATGTAGACAAGTAGAAGAAAAAGCCAAGTAAGTTTCTATGAATGACAACATTTATTTTTTTAAAGCTTACCAGAGCAATTTTCATAGCCCATAATTTCTATTTATTTACTTAGCAGTCAAAGGCCAAAACTCAAGAAAGTCCAATATATGTATATAAGTGATACAATTAATAATTGGAAACAAGAACAAATAATGCAACACAATATTTGAATAATATGAAAGGACAAATTCAAACCCACTGCTTCTGGGTGGCAATTGCAAATAGAATAGAATCATGATGAGAGATTCACTTGGAAGGCAGCAGTAGACTAAGACCTGAGTATACCATTTTCTTCCCATGGAAAAAAAAAGTCAGTCATAATGATGTATTGAACCAAGAATTCATCCCAAAGATTAGTTTTCAACCAATTTTTATTGAAAAATTCCCATTTTAGCTCCACTTGAGCCAAAGCAAACATCCAGTGGACAAGTGTATTAGACACATAGCAAGGATCACAAAACAAAGCTCAAAATGTTTCATTGCATTGTTTCTGCTGCATTCAAGCCTTTACAGAGATGGAGATGGAACTCCATATAACCAGAGGATTGGTCCCTTTGCTCTAAAGAGCTTGGCAGCAGTTGCAGGAAAATTGTTTCTGTTATGACTGGCAAAACACTCTATAGCATTTAAAACCTTCTGGGCAAAAACTTAAAGGCTATCAGTTTGATGTCTCCACACAAATAGAAAATTGAAGGCAAATTCTTTGGTATTTAAAAATCTTGCTGTGTTCTGTCTGCGTATCACTTCATTGGGTTTCCACCCATGATGCACTTTGCACCGGGGTTAATAAACCGTTAAACACTTTTCTTTTGGAATAATTGATGTTAAATTCTTCACCACAAAAGAATGTTGCAAGCACTTGCAGAATTTAGCAAAGAACAGTATGGATTAATGAAAGTGTTACATCATCCTCTGCCTATGTAGTAAGATAGAAACAGGATTACAGTCTTATGTTTTGGTGTGAAACTCATTTTGGGATAGAATTTTTTAACAGATTCAGTCTAAAGCTGTGATGCCGAACCTATGGCACGTATGCTGGAAGTTGCACGCAGAACCACTTCTGCCGGCACATGAGAGGTTGCCCAGAAGAGCCCCACTCTGCATGCCCGCCCACCTGCCATCCACCAAACAGCTGAATGTTGGGTATCTGGCACACATGCATGCAGGGCAGAGGTGCGCGGGAGATGCCTGTCTATGTGTAGAGATGTGCAGCATGTTTGGGGGAGTGCATGCGCATATGCAGGGTCATGGGGGGGGGTCTCTGCACATATTGCCTTCTGGGTGCTGGTGCACAATTTTTGGCACGGGAGCCCGAAAAGTTTAGCCATCACTGGTCTAAAGGTTAAATAGAAATAGTGCAAGAATATACTGTATCTTTATTGTTATCTTCATATAGGAATTAAAATAAATCTGCCTGCAGTATCAGTACCTCTTAATTATAAATACATGTTCTTTTGCAGGATTGTAATCAACTTCGGTAAACATGGATGTATACAGGAGAGTTAGTTTTCTCTAAAGCCTCACTTTAATGATCAAGTTGAAGCTACCTTTCACTCAGAAAGGGTAGCTTAAAAGTTCTTCTTAGACAACTGGAATATTTTTGTACCAAATAATGCAATGTGATGCATTGATCAAATGCTGAGTATTTGGTTTCAAAACCAACTTGTTTCTCAACAACTCTTTCCCTTGTGTTAATCAATAGGTTCAGTAGTCTTGGTTAGTAGACTGATTATATGGTAACTAACTGGGTTGAGGCTTGTCACCTTTACACATTGGAGCTAGTATTGATTAATCCCACACTTGCAAAGAATAGTTAATATGGCTAAATAAGGAGAACAAGGGAGGAATCCAAATGTGTTCCTCTAAAATGAAATCACTATAATAATTTTATCTCTTTTCAGTTGTATTGTGATTTTAGAGACTTCCAAGAGGCCAGTTGGAGAACAGTTATAAGTAGGAGACCCACCTGATAAGAAACAGTGCTCAATATATTGTAAAAGTGTCTTATCATTGGTTCAGACAGTATATGAGATAATATTGTTCAGATCAAATCATATGCTGATGGTCAGCTCTGATTTCAGATCTCAAGGCTCAACAAATAATATAAAAACAAATGATGACCGAGGAGCCATGGTGGTGCAGTGGAACCCAGTATTGCTGTCTGACTCTGCCTACTGCCAGGAGTTCAATCCTGACTGACTCAAGGTTGACTCAATATTCCATCCTTCTGAGGTTGGTAATATGCTGAGGGTAATATGCTGACTCTGTAAACCGCTTTGAGAATATTATAAAGCATTATGAAGCAGTATATGAGCCTAAGTGCTATTGCTATTGCTAATAACCACAATGTGGGTTAATATTTGGCTGTAGTTACTGTATTACAACAAAATCTTGACCAATGGTTTCCTCTTTGCCATTGCCCTATTTTAGACATTTGGAGGATGATATTCTTTTTCCACCTTGGAGAGAAAGACCATTTTTTTAAAGAGAGTGCTTTTAAATTGCTGCCACCTAGTTAACATTGGCTTTTTCTGGTTTATTCCACAAGCCCCCTAACTATAGACCTTTCGGGGCAAAGAAGTACCTCAGAAGGAATTACTGTGAAAGACATTAAATGGATTCTCTCATCAGAAATGCTTTTATTTGCATTATGGTTTTGCCCTCTGGATACCTTTCTGAAAGTACTACACAGCACTGCAAAACTGAAGGGACTTTGCGGAGAGCCAGAGGTTGTTAGCATAAGTG
Source organism: Pseudonaja textilis (assembly GCF_049901715.1). NCBI lineage: Eukaryota > Metazoa > Chordata > Lepidosauria > Squamata > Elapidae > Pseudonaja > Pseudonaja textilis. The sequence continues at coordinate 148,182,656 of NC_141992.1, read as the reverse complement.
TGCTTTTAAGGCAGATGACAGTTATTAAATACATGAGGTAAATTCATTTACCATCTAGGATGTTTCCTAGCTTAGCGGTTCACTGATATGGAAGTTGGCAGAGGTGAATTCTTATTTTATTGTGGTTTCCTAGAATATATTCCCCTTTCCTCATATAGCATGTGACCTGGTATGTATTTTTATTGCCTTCTTGTTTTCATGTTAATCAGTTGAGATTTTTTTAAAATTGTTTTGACTGCTTGATATTTTGCTTTGAAAAAGTGTGTGTGTGTTGGGGGGGGGGGATTTGTCTTAACTCTAAAACCCCAGGAATAAAATATGCTTGTCGTACAATCCAGATTTTAACACTCAAGGCCCTCTAATTTTCTGTGCTTGTTTTCTCATGATGAAAAACAGATGTAAGGCTACTGTATCTGTGCTGCAGAAAGTACAACCAACCACTAAATCTCCAAACAGAGATGTTAGAAGTCTCTAGGGTTTTATTTCCACCACAGTTAATAGATGTCACAACTTCCTTATCTGCAGAGAAATGAACAACCCCTTTAACTAATCTAATACTTACCGTTAAGTCATTAGATCATTGTTAGATTTCTCCTTTATTGTGGTCATGCAGTAGCATAATTAGTATAATTTTGGCATTGTAAATCAAAGATTATTATTTGGGAGTTGGAGATAAAATGTTCTGTCTCAAGTGCTAGGAAAATGGTGAAAGTGAACTTATTAAAAAATGCAGTGTACAAGGAAGCCCGAAAATATGTACTAACAAGCATCTTTCTGCTGGGTTTTGAACCAGCAATCTTTGACTTATAGACAATAATTACAAACACTTTACAAGAGTTATGTTAAGGGAACAGGAGGGGGATCAGAAAGCCCTTTAAAAGAAACACAATAATAAGACATTTTTGTTATGTCTGTGTGCATACTATATGGATGTTGATGCTTTTATTTTGCACATATAAAAATGTTTGTGTGTGTATGCACATAAGCAAAGTTACATGTATTATTGTATCAGAATTAGTGTGGTGAAATTGTTTAAGTGTTGAACTAGGAGCAGGGAACCCATAGTAGCCTGCAGGATGACTTTGAGCCAGTTGTTCTCTTTCTTAGACTGGTAACTAAAAAAAATGCCTATCAACTCTCACTGGACCAACAATGTAGAAAGATAGGATAAAAAATCAAATCAAATCAATCAATAATAGACACACTTGGATACAATCCCAAAACATCTGGAGCTCTTGAATCACCATCAGTCATTTGCAAAAGGCAACTTTACAGCTGATATCCTGCAACAATGCCTTTAATGTCATCAAATAACAACATCTGCCTATACCAGGTCCTTGGAAGGACTTGATTGGTGGAAAAAAACGCCAAGTCCGATCTAAACATCTGGCTGACTGTTTAATGAACCATAATAATAATAGCCTCAGATGCAATCCTAAAACATCTGAGCACTCTTTGAACACCATCAGCATTGACAAAATCATCGTCAGTCCATTGCAAAAAACAGCACTACTTGACACAGCTTATGTCTGGTTACAGCATCTTTAACACCATGAAACAACAATATCTGCATATACTAGTTCCTTTGGAAGGACTTGGTAAATTAAAAAATGCCAAATTCAACTTAAATATCTGGCTGATTGTGTAAGCAATTGTAATATAATAACAATAATGCAGAAGACCAAACCTTAAGAGCAAATACATATGAAGCTAGGATTGAAAAGACAGCAATGCTTCCTCTGCAAAGAAGCCAAAGAAACAGTGGACAATTTCTTTGCTGCTGAAAAATAATAATAATCATGGACTGGCTACAAACAACCGCATGACAAAGTAGCAATGGAAGATCTCCAAGAAATACCATTTGCCTGCAAGCAAGTCTGATGGGACCACAAAATAGGTAAAGTAGCCAAAAGTGAAAGTCTGGGACTTTAAGAATTCAAACACACAAACACCTGCCACATAACTTAAAGGCTTAACAATTATTGATAAGAAAGACAAGCGGACATACCTATACCTGGAATCAGCATGCTCAAAGAGAAAGAACTGGAGAAAAATAACAAAATACCAAGACATGCAAATAGAAATAGAAAACTTGTGGCAAAAGAAAGCAAAGATGGTACCAATAGTAATAGATGCCTTGTGAGCAATCCCAAAACAAGCGGAGCACCACTTAAACACCAACCTCATTGACATAATCCCCATAAGTCAGGAGTTCAATATTGGCTGAATATCCAGGACATTTGATTCTAAACAGTTGAACCATTCAGTAAAGAATGTAAATACGTGCCCACTTTAATTTTTAATTGATTGGATTCCCAGTTTGAATAGTTCAAATTGAATGTTGTTATATGATCCAGGAGATTTGAAGGAAAGGAAGGTAGCATCTGCTTCAAGTTAAAGATGAAATCCATAAATAGAATCGTTATTTCATAAAACAAACTGTTTCTCTGCTGTTATCAGAAGTTTTCACTTCTCAGGTTATTATTTCTATCTCAGGCATGAACATGTATTTAATTTTAAGACCATGCAGTTTTACAACATGACTTTCAAAAGTTTCTTCTCAAAAGTGGTTGCCAAAGTGGGAAATGGGTCTTGAAGACCCTTGTTTATTAGAAGATTACTCTACAGTTTAGCCATCCCCCCTCCATGCTTTCTACCAGCCTAGCTAACCTTCCCATCTTCTCTAGACCTTATTTTCTTTGTTCTTTTTGTTTTTATGGAAAACATTGTCTTACAATCATGCTAAGAATGCTTCAGAGATAGAGACATTGTTGTAAATAACTATGCTAACCAAAGTAGATGCTTTTAGATGCTAGGTACCGACATTCATTTTTATTTTTCTTTGATTCCTACTTAAAAGATATGTGTGTCACACACACACATACACACACACGCACACACACACACGAAGAAACAAAAATAAATTTCTCAAGAGAAGTATCTTCAGGGTGTTGTGTCAAGACATACCATGTTGCCTAGCTGTGACATATTGCAAAGTATATCATAAATATTATACAGAAGAGGCATGCATTATTAACTTCTTGTCATTAAAACTAATGGCATTATTCCAAGAAGCAGCATGCAGTTCATTATATTTTGCATCGTATTTTCATCCAGTGGTTCTTAGCATTGTATTATTTGCTTCCTCCTTTACTCTCATTCTGTCAAAAATCCTGTGAATTAGGTTCGACTATAAACAAGTGACTAGTTCAGTCTTGCCCTGCGTACATTGTGTCTTCCTATGAAATCTTAAGGTCTTATGACTGAATATAATTTTCTACTCTTTATAAGTAGCATTTAGTATAAACCAATTTAATATAAACCAATGCCCTGCGCACATTGTGTCTTCCTATGAAATCTTAAGGTCTTATGATTGAATATAGTTTTCTATTCTTTATAAGTAGCATTTAATATAAACCAATTTCGGAAAATTAATAGGTCACCTGATTTTAATTAGGTTAACTCTTAATATTGGCTCCAAAGAGATCATGTTGTAGCGATGTTTTTTTTAAAAAAAATTTCAAGAAGACTAGCAACCTGATTCTAAATATTTGCATGATTACATCTGTCTTCACACTGCTTTGTTTTCTTCACCTGTATTTGGTTTGTACTATACCTGTCTGTCTAGTTAATTATTATTATTTTTTAATAAAGTTTTATTTGGGTTTTCATACATACAAAATACAAGTAAAACATCTTTTTTTGAAAATAGTATGGTCCCGGGTTGAACTTCTTTATACAGACACAAAACTCAATTTCATGTTCCTTTTTGTAATCTATTCCTTATCTTATACTCTTTTACATTTTCTACATAGTTTTTCCCCTCTTTTAATTTTCTCAATTTTATTTTGATTATCTCATCTCAATTCAAATCATTATATTTATACTTTTGTCTGTTCTGTTTCAATTTCATATTATCTTTTCTCATTAAACAAATTTTCTCCTGTAGTTACTAATTGGAGTATGACACCTTTATATCTTTTAATTACATTCATTCAACTCTTATTTAAACTTCAATATATACCTTAAGTTTATGACCTTCAATATAATACATAATACATAACTTCCAATCGAATTCTGCTTGGTACATTCTTATAATACACACTATATTCTTTAAAAAAAAGAAAGAAAGATTGTAAATATATGTAATATAAACCCTCATTCCATTCCAGTTCAGTTCTATCAATAATAATCATTAAAATCTTAACATCTTTAACACTTCTTTTCAATTAAATATCATACTTCCTTAACAACACATATAAACTTCATAATTAATTTTTGCCTTATTTCTCTTCACATATGTTTTATAAATCATTAAATATACTTTTTGTTACATTTGACAAGCATTCCACTGAATTATGATAGCTATTTTATCAGACATTTTAATCATACATTGTTTCATATTTTTTCAAATTATTTCTGTTTCTAATATAACCATACTATCTTATGTACCTTTGCAGAATCCCTTTTTCCATTAAGTTTTCACCCATTATCTCTAAATAGGCCCTGTTTCTCTATATTTTGCTTCTGTCCTTTATAACTTCTTTCCCTTTCTTTCTTCCCTCTCATCTTCTCTCTCCTCTTTTTACTCCCTTGTCTCTCCAGTTCTAATTCTCTCTTCTGCATTTCCCTCTTCTGTTGCTTTCTGATTTTATACTTATTTTTCACTCTATTTTTTTTTTTTGGGGGGGGAGTTGTTTTTCCCAATCTTAAACTTTCCATTCTCTTTCCCCCCTTTCCTTTCCCCCACCACCTAAGATTACTTGTTCATTAAAGATGGCTTCTTCTTTGTCGCAATCTTCTTGTTCTGTAGGCATTTCTTGTTGTTTCTCATAATTCCAAATCTCCATTTCTAAAAACTGAAATATGAAGCCAAAAGAACCTCTCCCTTCTTGTGCATCTTCTTTGTATTTTTTAAGTTCCATTTTCAGTTCTTCTAAAAGTGGAGTCATTTTAAACAGTTTTAAACAACCACCCGATTGATTTTAGTCATTCAAAACAATAACCAAGAATCCAGAAATCATCAAGTAATCCAGATAGTCCCCAGTTATATCTTCTTATTTCTTTTTCTCTTCCTGGGGTTTTTGTTGCGATATTTCAGTTAGAATTTATCTTTTGGAAGTCTTGTTGAGATTTTACTGTAAGTTTTTTTTTAATTCCAGGCAGTCTCTTCCCTTCCAGATCCTGCCCTTTTATTCTTTTTCTCTCCTATCCTGTTTTCAAAAGCTTTTAATTATCCAGAAATCTTTATTATCTCTTTGACTTTTTATTTTCAGCATTAAATGCCTATTGATGTCAAAGTGGATTTTTTTCCAATTTCTTGCTTAAGTCTCTTAGCTATCGGTATAGGAAAAGGAGAAAATCAAATCTTTTCCCTTTTTTCTCTCTTTTGCAGCTTAAAAATCTTCTTAGGGAACAATGTTATTGTTTTTTGACAGTTTCAATACCAGGGTACCTTATTTGTTGCTTTTGCTGTTTGACCCGGTCAACCAAAACTTCTTATCTTTCTCCTGCACATTCTTTTCCGGTCAAGTTCTTCTTTGTGGTGGCCATTTCTGACCACTGCTGCAACCGCCTTTGGGAAAGGGAGTAATAGCCAGCTGGGGAGGAGAGATGCGGCTGTCATTAACCCTGCAGGCAGTCTTCCCCCTCTTCACCACCTCTACGGGGTGGCTTAGCCCCGAAACCAGCTGCCTCAGGGCACTCCAGTGGCAAGCACGGATCGAAGCCTCGCAGAAACGAGGTTTTGGTCTGTCGCTGAAGAAGCTCAAACCAGAAGTCACTAGTTAAGGTCTTAAGGACTTATGATTGAATATAGTTTTCTATTCTTTATAAGTAGCATTTAATATAAACCAATTTCAGAAAATTAATAGGTCACCTGATTTTAATCAGGTTAACTCTTAATATTGAATCCAAAGAGATCATGTTGTAGCAATGTTTTTTTTTTAATTTATATCAAGAGGACTAGCAACCTGATTCTAAACATTTGCATGATTACATCTGTCTTTACACTGCTTTGTTTTCTTTACCTTTATTTGGTTTGTACTGTACCTGTCTGTCTAGTTAATTGTTTTTAATGAAATATTTGTTTTAATTGGAATGCATTCATATTTGATAATGTATTTATTATGTAGTATTGGTTTCTATTATAGTATTTGTCTTATTTTATTGCTGCATAACTTTTTAAATTCATTTATGGTGAAAGGTGGAAAATAAATTAGTAAATTAAGCCAAGTTAAATAAATACTTTTTTCTCCAGTGCCTTTGATTTGATAAGTATGTTGCAGTCTGGGGACATAGATAATAAGCTGGTTCTACTTTATCACACTTAATGTCTGCATATTTTCAGACTGTTGTTTATAACTATTAAAACATGAGTGCTTATTTTTGAAATTGAAGTATCAAGTGTTAAACTGAGATCTGGGAAATAATGCTTACATTTCCATATTGTATTTCAACCTTGACTTGCTGCAGCATATCATAGTCCAGGAATCAGTACCTATTGCAGGAATCTTGAGCTAAAATTTCTAAGTAGCTTTCATTCTTCCACTTACTAAGCTCTAATGTGGCTTTTGAAAATGATAAAACTACCAGCAAACCAGTATCTGATATGCACCACTGAGACAGCTTAAGGGCAGTATATAGGTGGTTTTGAAATATAAAAACATATTGATATATTTGCTGGAAGAATTAAACACCTGCCACAAACCATAAGCATAACATTCGTGAGTTATTCCTGTTCAGTTTTGCTTGGAAAAGTCTGACTGTTTTCCTTTCTCAGGTTATGAAACCAGGGTTAGGATGTAATTGGACTCTTTGACTTCCTCAATAGGTTTTGGTTAATTTGACTGCTATGATAAAAGGAAGAAATCAAGGGAGGGAGATTTGGAAATTCAAATGAGCTCTTATCAGTTCCAGTTGGTTGGTTGGTTAAGACAACAAACATGTCTTCTTTCTGATACCCATAGTACTTAGGTGTAAACTCATCACTGAAAAGTATTAATGTAGTTGAAGGAATAGCATTCAGTAGGTTGAAATATTACCCCTAGCTCATATCTGATTCAATAAATGAAATGTTGAGTGAACTTCATTGTTCACATATGAAAGTTAAAAGAAATGTAATTTTCAGGTATATATATCTGACAACAGTTCTCGTCTTTATTTTCCCCTTTTCTTTTATAGGTACTTCTTATGCTGCATCCTCTTGTGAAGAATGTTCAATAGTGGAGAGTGATTTTTGTTTTTTCATCAAACAAAAGTCGTTACGTCTGGAATCCCAGCGGATGTCTTGCTAAGACGAGTGGAACTGCCTGTTATTTTCTCAAGTTTTATTTTGTTTGTTTTGTTGTTGTTACTTTATTTTTTCCTTGCACAGGGAGAAGAAGAAAAATGAAATTAGGCAAAGTAGAGCTCTGCCATTTTTTGCAGATACTAGCTCTTTTCCTCTGTCTTTCTGGGATGAGCCAAGCAGAACTGCCAAGATCGGGATCAAAGCCCTACTTCCAACCGGGGAGACCACGAACCAAACGCAGTTGGGTGTGGAATCAGTTCTTCGTACTGGAGGAATACATGGGAAGCGATCCTCTTTATGTAGGAAAGGTAGGAGAACTTATCTAATTTCATTTGACAGAACTTCCTGTCTAATGAAAACCATTACAATTTGATTTTGAATTGTCTTGGGTAAAGTACCATCTTCAACCAGCTGTCATCTTGCTGTGTGTAGGCAATAACTCCCAAATGCCTACTCAGAACACAAGATAAATAAAGCTATATGAGACTGATAATGCAAGGACTGCAATTTTAAGCAATTCTTTTACTTGCAGACGTCTCTAAGAATTTTTACTTCAAAAAGTAGCCGGCAATATGACTTTTTTGTCCCCAAATGTTTACCCAGTACTTATGTTCTTATATGGTCTCAGAGCTGCACTGCCTTGAGGAACTATAGCACTACATGCCTATGGAGATTCTCAGTCTTCCAGGTCATGGTTGTCCCAAAGGTGCTTTTTCAAGAGGCAACTGGACTTCCTTGTTTTTCTTTGAAGACATTTCGCTTCTCATCCAAGAAGCTTCTACAGCTTCTTCTTGGATGAGAAGCAAAACATCTTCAAAGAAAAACAAAGTCCAGTTGAAAAAACACTTTTGGTACAGCAGTACATGCTCGAGAAGAACAACCATAACCTCTGGAGCTCATGGATTGTCCCTGCAGTTTCAACAACTCAAGAACCACATTAAGTCAAATAATAAGGTGACATTCAATAGCAGTGTTCATTCCATTGATTATATGCTAGTAAGAATTGGCAATGACTAGTGCACTGGGACCAAATTAGTTAAATATGTTTATTATTACAGAAGAAAACACTGGCTTAAATGGGTTAAGTCAAGTCACTTGGTGACTTACATGGCATATCTACATAATATTCTTGCCATGATTGGAAATAGTTGCCATTTACCTTCTTTGAAAATATTTTTGCAACCTCCCTAACCTATTCTATGGCACTGGGATTTCCCCAATGGTAGCCATCCAATTACTACACCAACTCTTCTTAATTTTGTAGAGTATTCAGAGTGAGTAGATGCTACCCACTTCTGAGATGAAATTGATTTCTTTATGGTTTTTGTACTTAAGCAAAGTGTTGTTTGGCATGCAAATAAGGGCACAATATTTTAACATTCGGTGCACATGTGTTTGAAGCTGTGCAAAACTTATGTGGAAATGCACGCATGTCAAGCAAGAGTACATGGACCATAGTTTGATACTATCTGTATTTTGTTTGGTTGCTCAAGCATGCAACCTTAATGTTCTTTAATCTATTTTCTTTTGTCTTTGGTACTGATAAGAATTCCAAAGCTATGAGTTTTGCATTTCAATAGTTTTTGCTGTTATCGTACATTTCCAAATAAATGAGCAAGCAAACTACAGCATCATAAAAGAAAATCTGGAACCTAAACAAGCTGAATGATAAATGAGTTTCTAATCATATGACATTATTGTTGCAACCCATTAACTAATTTACAGGATCAGCAGAAATTTATAATGAGGAAACTAAAACAGTTCAATATATCCACCCAAGATTAGATCCAGTTCCAATTCTAAATGGAGAAAGGACACTGCAAGGGAGGAGGCAGAATCCAAAATCTGTGTTGGGGCAAAAAAAAACTTTAAAGAAAGACACTGAAAACCCCAAAGCATTAACAGATGATTGACATGGTTAGCAGCTGATCATCTTCAGTGGAATGACAATTTGGGAAGGGGGAGGAATGAATGGAAAAGTGGATGTTTTCAGGTTCCACATATGCCTTCAGAGTAGCCTTGGACCAAATAGCAAGGCAGGTATTTATAGTTTGAAAGCAAACTCAAAACAATTCTGAAGGAATTTTTATAGTACCCTATGTCCTAGGTATACCTACCTACCTATCTATAGTTTTAATGCTTGGTTGTCACAATATCTTATTCCTGCAAATGGTGCCAGTCTAACAGCTGGGTTTTACGCCATTTTTTCCCCATTGTCTCAAATTTTTACTATTCTGTCCCAAAGTTAATCATAATGGAAATCACTTAGTAAGTAATTTTCCCCCTCACTTTGCTTTTAAGCATATCTTCTTCCCAAGATACCAAATGCTTATTAGTACCCCCATCAGGTCTGCGGTTCAGCTACTTTTTCAACTTCTCTGCCCCTCATCCCAGCTTTCACAGCTGTAAAATGCTTTCAGGCCTGTAACAATATGCTATACTCTAGGCCATTTCTTTCCTTGTAAAGCTTGTAAAGCTTATGTTATGTCTGTTCTTTCCAAAGACTTTGATTGTGATTATACATAACCAGCCCAGGCTACCTGTTGTAGCTCTATTCTATAGCTCTTTAATGACAGATTGATAAAAAGTTGGAAGAAAGTTGTGAATGATTTGAAGATAATTTGGAAAGTATTGTGTTTTCTTACCTATCTTTGTATCTTATCCTGTTAGAAGCGGTAACAAAAATGCCTCACTGTATCCATGTCTAGCAACATCTCCTGATTATTAAAATAATTATAAAGGTACTTGGACAGATTATTCTTTTTCAGAAAGTGTCCATGCTCAGCAGGGAGCTCACTAACCAATCATGCTATTGTATTTCCTTTCAGGTTAAGAAACTTTATTCAGGAAAGGAGTAAGAAATAGGAAGGAAAAGAAACGAAAGACTTAAAATAAGAAACAGAAAAGGAAATCTGAAAGAAAATATCATTTGATTCATAGATACCAATCTCCCTGGCCATCTTGGCCTTGATCCATAAAGGTTTTCATATACTATAGATAAAAGATGGACTTGGTTACACTTCTTAGTCACTTGTGTGGTATAGACCATATTTAGGTCAATATCAGTGAGACGTATTTGCAACTAAAGCCCTGTTTTACTTCAAGAATATTCATATTTTTCTATGCAAGTCAGGATCTCTAATCTAAAGAATACTTACTAACTAGGAGGTAGATGCAATAAACTTAACTGCATATTTCTAGATTCATATTAAATATAAAATTATTTTTTATTTATTTAGCAAATCTATTTGTCACCCATGTTATGGTTCCAGGCAACTCTGAAATGTTTTGTGATATTGTTTGTGGGGTTTGAGAAAACCAAAGTGAAATAAGGAAGTAACATAGTAAAATTATATGCTTAGGATCCTGTTGTACGAGGAGTAAGACTTGAAGAAATGATACCTTAAATAAATCTGGGACACTGGTTACAAATGGTGCTTAAAGGTTTGTGAACCCTTGTAAATTTTCAATATTTCTGCATCAAAAGGATCTAAAATGTGATATTTTCTCCACACAAGTCCTAAATCTAGATAAAGAGAACCCAATAAAACAAATGAATGAAGAGCAGCTTCATTCCCACTTTAAATCTCATAGCCAGTGAATCTGGCACTAGAATTGCTTTGCCTGTTCATGAATAATATGTGTGTAACACACACACACACACACACACACACACACAAAGTAAATATATGTAAGTTTTTCATTCAGGGTAAAACTTTTCTCCCTTAAGTTTAGGAACATGAATTCTTTTTATTTTGTACTGATAAAACAGAGAAAGTGCTGAGATATTGGACCTATTATTTATGGATTTTTGTCTTTTTTTCCTCAAGCATAAAGCCATTACAAAGCTGCCACCTGTCTTGCATTCCAATTATAATATTAAAGACTCATCGTGCATTTTCATTTTCTACCATTTCTAATGAAGGGGAAACAACTTGATAAGTGACTGAAGTTATTGATTTGAGTTATTTTTGTGAGGATTTTACTTATGGAGTTGTAATAAAATAAATATAAATTCAGTTCAGTTGCCAGTAGTAGAGCTATGAAGTCCTTTAAGATAACTATACTATATGTTGGTGGTAAGCAGCTGGCTAACCCTGGTCAATAAATGGCCACTGAATCCTGCTACAACCCCATCAATTACATTACCATGTTTCATACAAATATGAATATCACAACAATGAGCCCAGAATAGACTTACCACAATAAAAAAGAAAAAGAAAATGCAAGTTAAAATCTTGCCCTTCATAAGCATGAAATGTCCTTACTGTCTTTTCATTATAAGCATTCATGATCTCCTTTCCACATACTCTTCTTCTCAATAATCCTAAATCAACTTTAACCACCAAAAGCTAACACAATCTAATGGGGATTGACCAAACTAAAAGGGATTGACCAAACTGTCAGCTTTACTTCCAGTAATTTAATCTTTTGAAGCAATGCGCTTCTATATTTTAAGTCTGTTTCATGAGAATCCACCAATTATTGGTCTAAGCATTATTTAATTTTAATAATTTTATTTTTCCAATAAAAAACAGATGAACAGATAATGGTCAAGGAGGGTTTTGAATCTGTGAAGTACATCATTTTACCTAAAAACTGGTGAGATAATGGTTAGAACTCTCACAACAATTAAACGTTGGCCTTGCTGATAATAATTGTAGTCCAATTACTGGACTATTGGAAGCCACTGATTGTCTTTGACACATAAAAGGAGCATGTCTGGTTTTTATTTAGGCCAGCCTGGAATGGAGAACTCAAAATATAGAGTATTTGGTGGGGGGGGGGGGGGCAGAGTTGGAGGACAATCATCGTTTTCTAACACAGAGATTTTGAAACTGTTCAATGGAACTCTAAATTTTCACAATAATGTAGGAAACGCATGAAAGAATGTGAATGCACTTAATTTCCTTTCACTAGACTAGACTTTTTCTGGATTACCAGGATTCCCCCTCCTTATTAACATGCTATCTAGCCTGAAAAAGGTTGAAAATCTGCACTAATTGGCTTCTTCTAGTGGAGACTACTGTCCATGGTGCTGTATTCTCTACAGAGAAATGTTACTGGCTCAATGGTTATTAATCATGCAATTTTTTTTTCTTCCTGCTGAGAAAAGTAGGCTAGTAGTTTTCTCTTTTGCCCTGCTCACCTTCCATTCCTTTTGCTCTTAAACAATATTTTTTTTTAAAAGAAACATGCTCTGAGTATGCATTGGAAGGCCCATGGAAGTATAGCTGGATTTTACCAAATTCTGTTTAAAATCAGTGCAATGTGGTATGATATAATGTGGTTTAAAATGTGATTTGGGGTAATTTCAGAGATACTGAGTCAATACATCTATATTCTACAGACTCTAAACAAACCAACAAATCAACCAACAAAAAACAAATTGAATCATCTCTGTGCAATGCAACTACTGTATTGCAGTACTTCCTCAGAGTTGGCAAATTCCAAATATGTGAACTTCCAATTTCCAGAATTGCAAGCAGTGGCATGCTAGCTAGGAATTATGGGAACTGAAATCTATAGAACTAGAAGTTTTCAAAGTTCATGGTTAAACTTTCAATATGTTCTAAGTTTTCATTCTATTATAATTTTCTTCAGGACATGCTAGTGCCTTGGGCACAGGTAAAATATGCCATATACTTCTTTCACAGAAGGAGTTCATTGTAGCAGAAAAGGGTAACCAGTCTTCTATGTTGCACACCTATGATTTTTAATATTTTCAATACCAGAAAGAAGTTTTAAGCTGTTTCCTCTAAAAGCTAATTGTTTGGTTTCATTGTTTATTACTATGTTAAGTTGATTAGTTATTTTATTATTTTATTGTTGATTAATATTGATATGAACCTTGGAAAGGATTGATTATTTGTCTTTAAAAACAAAGGTAAGTATATTATACTTTGTAAGACCCAGTTTGGTATTGTTGTTTAAGGCATCGGGCAAGAAACCAGAACACCATGAGTTTTAGTCTCATGTTAGTCACAATGTCAGCTGGGTGACCTTGAGCTAGTCACAATTTCTCCCAGCTCTAGAAGGAAGCAACAACAGAATACTTCTAAAAAACCTTGCTGAAAAAACTTCAGGAATTTGTTGTGGCAGTCTTTGAGAATTGGATATGACTGAATGGGGGGTGGGGGAGCTTAAGTATAGGTAAATATATTTATGCATTTTGTGTTTAATTAGAATTATTATGTGGAATCTTTACTTTTGATAACAGTTTTATTTCTGAAATCTTAACTACCGCAGATGTAAGTTTGTATAGACAGAATGCTATGAATAAGCTGACACAATAGATTTACAAATACCCCCCCTTCAAACACACATACTTATTTTAAGGATTTTATTTACATTACTAGCACAGCTGTTTAGCATCTAATTCCAAAAATTAAAGTAGACAAAGTAGACAACTCCATGGATTCTTACATGTGGGCAATACAAAAGTAAAGATGCTATGCTGATAAATGAAAATACCATAATTTTGTGCCAATACAAAAAAACAGAACATGTTTTAAACAGGCATAATATATGTTACTTAATACATATCAACAGGAACTTATACCAATGTAATATTATAATCGCAGGAAAAAAAAAAGCTGCCTGTGAGACATTTCTACAATGCTGAGAATAGCATTCTCCATTTGCATAACAAAATACTAAAACTTTGAGTTTCATTAATGGACTAAAGGAGGGACGATACACTGAAACTGAATATCAAGGAAAGCTATTGGCAACTAGTTCTTCTTACCAGTGAACTGTCTATACTTGGTGGCAATTACCCTCTGCCTCCAGAACATTAGATGAAAATGCTGGAAGATGGAGCATTACTCTGAAGGCTAAGACTTGTAAGATATGAAGGCTTATACATCAAATATGAACTTCGGTGACAAAATTAGCTTGGTTACAGTTATGCATATTAAACTTCTACAGTAAAGTTTTGCCATTTGTAGCCTATTCAGGATGCAAGGTAACATTAGGTGACCTGAAGTTCACTCTTATTTGAGAATGAACCCCATTGTTTTGAGTTGATTTGCTTCCAAAACGTACTTGTATCTAGAGGACTGGATTGCCTGCTCATTTAGATTTGAGTATCTCAGTCATAATGGGTACGTACTGAGCTGATACACTTGAAGTCATTGGCAAAATTCCCATTGATCTTTTCTTGAATCAAAAATGCATATAAATAGCGTACTGCATTGCTCTTTAAAGATAATTGGAAAAAGGCTGTAAAATAAAACAAGCATTCTAAAAACAGTAAAAAGACTTAAATTACACACTTTAGTGTATAAGCATGATGCGTTTATAAAGCAAGCTGTATGTATTGACAGAAGGCCGTTCAATGCAACTGTCATACTTTACATAAAAGCTTTCTGAGATATCTTGAAGACAGAAGGCTTTAATGTGAGCATGTGAAAGAAGCAAAAGGAGTCCTTCAAACTATTTACCATATGTTTCGTATTCATAGTAATGAGACTCTGCTCAAATAGTCCACATGGATAAAATAGAAAAGCATTTGTGCCAGGATGAGATTGACAAATTGAATCAATTAGGATTAGAGATGGTTTAGACAATCTGGTGAAAACATTTACAAACTTTATGAAAAGAAACCTCAGAATGATCATTCACTAAGGTTGGGGCAAGCGCTATCAACTTTAGACATATAAACAAACACAAGTTTAGAGAGAAATTGAGATTACAAAATTAAATTTTATGAGGTGGGACAGGATTTGGAAGTTATAATGGCTTCTTTTAGGAGATGTCTAATGGGAGACTCCATGTAAAAATCTAGTAGACACATTAGCAAAACTAGAATGAAGATAGATTTGAAGTAGGCAGGAGAGAAAGAAAAAATCTGGTTTAGTTTTCTATTAGTGGAATAACTAATGAAAATAACTAGTTTTGTACCTGTTATTTTGAATACATTCTTTCACTTTAAATAAAAAGTTAACTATTGTATGTAGGTGGAACTCACTGGTTAACTAGAGCTCATTTCATTTAGAGGAGAATATATCAGGAGAAAAATATGGAGGATTAGATTAGAAAACTATAGTTCAATCAGTGATGTTTGTGTGTGCTGAAATGATATATCCTCCATCAAGTACTTTGTAGGATAAGATGCGTCTGAGTTATGGAATCTAATCAAGGGAGTCTGCAGGAAAATCCTAGCTTCTCAGCAGCAAGGTAGTCTTTTTAAAGCTGGAAATGTTTCTAGCGGACTCTGGACTATTTTCAAGAATTGCTCAGACAACACAATTTGAACGTTAATGAAAATTCAGCAAACCCACAGGACCAAAATATAACAGCACAAGTCATTTCTATAATTTCCCACTATTGTATCATTAATGGAACATAAATCTACTATAACACCAGCAATTAACAATCATGGCTAACTTACAAGAAACGCTGGGAGAAGTGCATAGCAAAATACAAAGTCATGCCATTTTTACTGTTTTAGGTGAGGGAAGAAGAGCTAATGCACCACTGTCTCAAATGTAATCCATGAATGTCTTCATTTGCACTGTAAATACTGCAAGGTGCTTTGTTAAGTGAATAGGCTTCATTTACTTATATGGAGGAGATTACATTTCTTTAATGCTAGGAATATTAGCGGCATAATGGGATGACAAATCTTCCCTCTAGGAAGGGTTCAAAAAGCCTGACTGTGTCTGATAACACTGAAGATTGATAGGGTGCAAACACATTGTTATATTTTGAGACTTTTGATTTTTCCACTTCAACTTTTACAAGATACCTTCCTCCCACTTTTCTAGGTGACTCATCAGAACCACCTATTCTATTCCTAGCTTCTTTTCCAAGGATTTGCATAAGTGTTGTATCTTATGATTCTTGATGAATGCATTTTATTTTTTCTTTACATACACTAAGAGCATATGCACCAAAGACAAAATTCCTTGTGTGTCCAATTACACTTGACCAATACAAAATTCTATTCTATTCTGTTCTGTTCTATTCTGTTCTATTCTATTCCTGTGATAATTGGTTTGCTTTTGCTTGAGTTCCAGTATGTATTATGGTTCCATTCTTTACGTTTTTCTGTTTGTTTTTGGGAGTTAATAGACTGCATTCTAAAATTTAGAAACATACAGGTTTTTGAGAGTGCAAACTGGTTAATTTCACATCAAAATGCAACTCAAGCATTCATCTTCTTTCTGTAGTTCCAGGCTTCTTGTGGCAGAGATAATAAATAATTCTTCAATTATATCATACTTTTTATTTGGAAGAGCTTATCTTAATGACCAGCACTAAACCAAATTGAAACATAAAACATTTGTTTAAATTGGTTTAAAGCTTATGCTTTTGAGCTATTATGGAACAGATAAAAGGAAAGTGGAATGCTGGAACAGCTGCCATATTATTGCATATGACACCTGGCATGGTCCATTTGTTTCAGTACCTTGAATTATAAAAAAAGGCAAGGATCTGAAAGTATTCTAAATGAGAAAGATATTAGAATGAATCTTAAGTCTGTACGTATGTTTGGCTTGTGCCAATTCAGGGCCAGTGCTATGCCCCTTTGCTCCCACAAAATCTTAGGCCTTCTGTAGCTCTTCCAACCAAACAGATTACTTTCTGGTTCACTTCCAACATCTGTGCTGTAAAAAGAGTTTTGCACCATTAACTTTGGAGTTGTGGAGCTAATGAATTCCCATGAATGAAAGCAAATATATGTGTCCCAAGGTAATGTTGCAGGACCCAATCTGAGCCGGTCACCAGGATGAGAGGTTTGTTCTTCCAAGCTTTCGGAGTCATGCTGGAGCCCATCCTCAGGGAACTTCTCTCTCTCCAGAATGTGTCTTCTGGAGACAAAGCAGTTCCCCAAGCATGGACTCCAGCACAAGTCCAAAAGTTTGGAAGAACCAACTTTTGGTCTTGGTGACTGAATCAGATTGGGTCCAGCTAATGATTTCCTATTACTGTGAACATTATCCTTATCTCATCTTCTGATTCTTTGGTCATTTTCTTTCTTTTTCTTCCTCTCTTAATATTATTTCACCCAACTTCTTAAACTGTGGGGAGGGGGAGGAGATGGAGACTTTCTTTTCTTTCAATGCAAGGGATGTAGTGCCAGCTGAATTTTTGCACCTCTGAACTGTTTTGCTGAAGAGAGGTCTAATTGGCTCAGAGGGAGCATTTGGCATTGCAGAATTGACAGCAGTGAGGATATTCAAGAGGCAATGTGAAAATGCTTCTGAGAGTATGTATGACTGAATAGCATGATTCTACTGTTTCTGTTCTATGATAGAGAACATCTCTGATATTTTATTATTCCTTTGTGTTAATAATTACACATTACTTATACACTAAGTTCATTCCTGAAGTTCCTGTGTACAGTTATCTTTTTTCAATTCTGCTTTTGCAAACCTTTTTTCCCCCTTTTATTAATCCCAATTTATCACCCATTTTCTTAGTATCAGTTACCACTTAATGGTAATCAATGGAATAGAGATTTAACTAAGGTAGTGTTGAGAGAATTACAATTCACTCTCAAATGTTTAATATATTCAGATATCATTATCCTGGGTTAGCATTTTTATACTCTACACTTCCTATCCCTCCTTGATCTATTACTGTTTTTAATGGCTTTAATAATGTTTTCTACTCAGAGAACCTCAGTTTTTGAAAGGAGTAGAGCTATTATTATCATTGTTATCATCATCTCGGATATATGAAAAGTAACCTATTTAAGTAGACTTTTATGATTATCTTCTTGATGACTTCCACTCTATGAACATGCTGCCACCAGGATACAATTGGCAACTTCTGTTGTTCCAGAAGGTACTTTTTCAAAGGACTTTCTTTTGCTAATGAGGAACAGTGGGTAACCATTTTTTTAATACCACCTGACATATTTCAGTGGGGTTCAGGAAAGAGTTCTTAATTGATGGCCATTATATTGATGATTTTGCAGCCTAAATAAATACACAAAGTTAGTGGACAAAGCTATTTCTCTCAGTTATTTTTTCTCAATTATCCTCTGAGCAGAAAGGAACTAGAAAGTCATTATTTAGCATTAGAAAATGATTGTGAAGTACACCACTGCTGTTCTTCCTTCAAGGGTCAGAGAAACCAAAATATGAAATAAGAAACATTCACTCTTGTGTGCATTCTTGCCACATAGTTAAAGAACAGATGTTTCCACATAATTTGTCAAAAGAAGGAAAAAGAGAATAAATTTATTTCTGTCCTTGAGGTGTTGTTGTTCTTTTTTAGAGAGAAAAGGAATTCTGAATGATGAAATAAGAAATCATGAGTCTGTTATGGATCTGTGACCTCCATTCATTATATTTAGTAAGAATACATTCTCAAAAACATGTTTGTGAGAAAACATGCATATATTTTAAAAGAATATTGGCTTTTATTTCATTTGTGTAGGCCTTTTATTGTCTTCCTTAGTCAGGGCATGGAAATCCTTGCATACATCCCTTAAAAATTTTGAAAAAAAAAAGGTTTCTTCTCCAACTTATATGGATATAAGTCTCTAGACCAACTCTTTTATTTTGTTCCCAACATTTTTAGCCTAACTGACTTACATAATCATAGAGGCTACTATCTGAGGACCTATAATAACCTTATTTCATCTATTTGGTTGCTGTTGATCCCTTTGGTGCCTGCTTGCTTATTTATTTCTTCTTTAATTCTTTACTTATTTGCATATATCTCCCAAGTTTTCTTCCATGCTTTTATTGCTAAGACGCTCAAGCCAGTTTAGTGTGGTGGCAAGGACTAGGACAAGGATGACCTAGGTTCAAATCCAAATTCAGTCATAGAATCTTACTAGCTGACTTTAGCCCGGATCACCTCATAGGGTTCTTGTTGTAATGAGAACCTGGAGAACAGAATGTTACATGTGCTATCTTGAATTCCTGGACCAAAGACAGGAAATAAATCTGTTGAACAAACACCAAAACAAAACAGGCCTTCTGGGCGTGATAATCTTCCTATCCATTCTGTGCATCTTCTTGAGGGCCTATTTGCTTGGTAAATTGTTGGTAAACTGTACACTTAAGCACTTTTTTTTTAGAAAAAGTGTTTTGCTGAAAGGGCTTCTGTTTTATCTAATGTGATGTAACCTTGAACAATTTCCCTCCCACACTAAGCAAGTTTAGAAGTTAATGCTGAGGTCAAGGAAATCGAGAAAAGAATAGGACATAGTGTATTCATCTAGAAACTACAGCATGTTTAAAATAGACTGCATATTAGCAAATACAGCATTATGTCCTCATCATGAAAAGGGACAATGTGAAATGGGAACCAAATATATCGGAAACGTTCCTATGCAGCTTACTGTCAGCATATAGAATGTGTCAATGTCCTATGTGGTATATAAAAATTGTATAACCTCTGTTCCTGTAACATATATGCTATCAGAACTAAACATAATTTATCACAACTTGGCTCCCAAATTCAGTGAAGGCCCATGCAACAGAATGAAATAAAATCTTTTTCCTCCATCTTGCATTTTTTTGTGCACAGTTCTCCAGAAATGGTTCCCATATTCAATCCTCCCCTTTGTAAGAACATTGTGTCACCATTTAGCATTCATTTGAATAGGTATTAGGAGGAAAGATACTTCCAACACCAACATCGTCCTCTAAGTGTGCAAGATTTGGAGGAAGAACTTCCATTTATTTTTTCCAGAATTCCCAGTGATTTTTTTGTTATTGCTCTGAACTATTATGAAACAATAAAACTGTCAACAACATTGATGACCTAGGAAGGATTCTGATATTTTTTTGTACTCTCTGGCTTTGGCCCACATCCTGATAGAGCTCTAATGTGTCTCTCCTCAGTACCCAGGTAAGTGTGTAACTTTCCTCTCTGGAAGTTATCTTTATTGAATTTAGTGAGCTGTGGTGCCCATTTGTCATTTATTTAAGTGACAATCAACATTAAGTTCCATGCCACAAAGCTTAAATTAATGTTAATTTATTATTTATTTTAATAAATTAATTAACATCTTTTTTATTTTAATAGCTTGTTCATGTTTACAAGGAACTGAGCTCCAGTTAGTTTGAAATACTTTGAGTTGTTCTTAGAAGTAATGATCTTAATAATTGTTAGATGTCATGTGATATATGTTGATTAAGTGTTGCCCAACTATTTATATCTCTATTTATAGTTTTAATTTTCCTGTTTTCCTATTTTATGTCTAAACTCTCTTTATTCAACTTATGATAACTGATTAAATAAACAGCCTGTTTTACAGACTAATGTCAAAACATATATGTTTGTATCTCTGTTTTGAAAATAATTAATAGAAATCTATTAATAATCTCAATTAAATTTAAACAAATTTTTCATTATTTCACAATCTGAGAATCTAATTGTAAAATTGAAATGTTTGGGGGCAGAATTATCAGTTCTTTTAATATTAAGAGAAATGCCTGTTTCACTTTTTGTTCTTAGAAAAACCTAACATGAATGTTTAAAAAAACCCTTCTCTTTTTTATAATTATAAGACATAAAATATCTGATCTGAATATATATGCCAGAACAGAATTATACATTTTTATCAGGTAAGAAGATAGGTAGGTAATTCTCCACTATATCAAGAAACAGATAATTTATTAATGAACTCACCCTTGTTAATAAATTATGCTGCTTAGTTGCTTAGAACATTAAAATCCTGAAATATATGAGGATCCCATAAATATTTAATCTTTCTTCCCTCTCACATAGATTTTCTGTTTATTTATTTTTTTGACATTGGAGAGACCCCGTTCCAGTAGTAGAGGGTAAAGAGGACTGTTACGAATGTGGAGAGCAGGGGTGTCTGATCACACTGCCTGGGAATTCTGGGAGTTCAAGTCCAGAAGTGTTAAAGTTGCCAAGTTGGACAACCCTGTGCAGAGATTTTATCTATCTTAGCTATCTGATTTCTCTTGATAAAACAAAGCCACATAAAGGACACAGCTACCATTTATGAAGAAGAAGCTAATTGAGAGATTCAGATATACTAATGTAGAGATATTGTAACTAATTCCAGTATTCACAGATGTGAAAGGGGATATTAAAGTAAAAATTGAGGGGAAAAATGACCTTTAAACACGGTTATTATAAGCATGGGAAAATATGGTGGGTTTACATTTTTTACATCACTATGATCTCATTTAGGATTATCACATTAACGTCACAGATCATGCTAGTAGTGAAGATAATACCAGTAGAACTTACTATTGAGCTGTGGTGGTGCAGCAGTTAGAGTGCAGTACTGCAGGCTACTTCTGCTGACTGCCAGGTGTCTGCAATTTGGCAGTTCAAATCTCACCAGGCTCAAGGTTGACTCAGTCTTCCAGGTCAGTAAAATGAGGACCTATATTGTTGGCGGCTCTGACTCTGTAAACTGCTTAGAGAGGGTTATAAAAGCATTGTAAAGCAGTATATAAGTCTAAGTGCTATTGCTATTTGAATAATGTTGCATAAGTTTGCAGTATATTCCACATTTAAATGTTTCTTTTCTTGTGTCTTTAGATTAATGTTACAGGGCCAGATAGCATATGCTTACACTTTGGAAATTTTCTTCCGCTTACATTTTTCTTCAATTGGCATACTTCAAGTGAAAGCTTATTGTATCTTACTCAGTATTTTTGGTTTCCCTTTGTCTCCCTCTTTTACTTTATAATCTGTTTGCATATATGTGCATGTGTGTTTCCAAATTATTCATCCCTTTGTTTCACTTAGTAAAAAATTCTGTGATAGACAAAAAATTAGATGTCTTTGTCTCTGCAGAAGACATGAAAATAGAGTTTTTATTATATACTTTGGATTCTATTTTCATTAATATTTAATCAAAATTAGAAGAGAAAGCACAGTAGTTACCAGTTAAGGCTCCTTCAGTGAAAGTGGAAGACATGACATCAATAATAAGCCATCATTTCTACTGGTGTGCATTTATTAATTAAATTGCCTGAAAGGGTTAAGAATTAGAGGATTTGTGAAATAATAATTTTACTCATTTATTCAACAATTATTATTTTATTTAAAGATGCATTGTTTTTACAGAAATAAATATTCAGATGGGATCCAACTTTATCATATATTTTTCATCATTAAAATGTACAGATTATGTGTAGACTTGAAATCCAGGAATTACATAATGCAATATAAAATGAGTCATGCAAGAAAAATATGTAGGAGAAATGATTGTAAGGTTTTCTCATACTGTTACCTTCATAGCGGTTTACCTTTCTCTCCTATCTGAACAATCGGGTCTCTGATTGGAGCAACTTGCATCATCGTGTAGTACACGTGGTAGAAATAATTTTTATGGAACTTAAAATATCCTGCCTGTTTAAACAACCCCTTAAAATATCTAGCTTGGCAACTATCAATTAAAGGTCAGCCTACCACACCTAAAATTTTTCAAAGTATAACAACCAAATCTTAACTTACAAACTATTTTACGGTAGTAACAAAATAGTATTTTGTTATATAAATAAGTCAGATGTAGTGGTTAAGGCAGGGGTGTTAAACTTGCATCGTCATGGTGATGTCATGTGACATATCGGGATTTTTTCCCCCCTTTGCTAAACTGGGTGGGGGCGGGGTCATCATGTGATGAATCCGGCCCATGGGCTGCGAGTTTGACACCCCTGGATTAAGGCATTAGGCTAGAAACTGGGAATTGATGGGTTCTAGTCTAGCTTTGAGCACAAAACCAATGGGTGATTATGAGCTGGTCACTCACTCTCAGCTCTGTGAAGGAGACAATAGCAAAACATTTCTGAATCTTGCCAAGACAATTTCAGGAACTGTCCAAACAGTTTCCAATAATCAGATATGATTGAACAGAGCATATACAGAACATAATGTTCTATACTTCCATTGTCGAATCAATTAAACAATACAGATAAGAGTAAATGATATCAATATCTCAGGGAACATATGTTCATTTTACTTCTGTGAAATTGTAATAAAACCTCTTATAATTCATATTAAGAACCAGTCAAATGTATTTCTTCCATTGTAAGATTGGAGAGAAATTCTCTTTACCCCATTCAAAAAACAACAATGAATTTTAGGCAGAAAAAAACTCTGTTCTTTGCTTCCTCTCTATTATTTTATTTAATCAATTTAAACAGCCATACATCTTGTCAGTTGTGGCTCTGGGTGGGGAACATAAGATTAAAAACTAACAGATCAACAGAAAAAAAAGGGAAATAATGCAAAAAGAGTGTAATGATCAATCTATTCAAATCCATATAAAAATTTATCATACTTAAAAATCGTATTGGCATACTCTCAACCGGTCACTTGTCTATGTCAGAACGCTCACTGAGAGATTGAGCTGTAAATCTCTGTAGCCTTCTTTCTTGCTGTAATCTGGGCCACCATGATTGCCTCAAAATGGATGGAGCTGTTGCTATGTATATACATGAAACTGTAAGGTTGAAGAAGCTGTATTATTTAATCTCCATCAAAACGTGAAGCTGTGCATTTCATTATTCAGGCTATGACCTCTTGGTTTGCTCAGGTTTTTGTTCTTTATTTTCTTGTTGGATTCCTGTAAATCAGGTTTCCCTTTATACCTGGACTTCTTTCTTTTTTTCATTTGATCCTGCTTATACAAATTTGTATCCGTAAGGGCATATTCATTAGACATAGGTGAATACATTTAGCTCTCCGCTCTACAAGTGATATGATACATATGTAACGATTGTATCTTCAAGTTGAAGTCAGCTTTTGGTGACTTTTGTGAGCACAATCATGTAATTTTCTAGCCTACACTAAGGAAATGTTTGGCCTTTGCCTTCTGCTGAGATGGTTTTGATTTCTTAGTGTAGCATTCCCTGATCCCTAGTCCTCAATACAGCAGGTTTTTGCATGTTTCTAATGGAGTCAAAGAGATTCTATGTGCATTGATTGTATGATTGTTTTTCTCTGTTATTAAAATGAAGACAAACATATTTGAACATAGAGCAAATTAGAATAATTAGAATAAAATACACAAGCCTAAGGGCTCCAATAACCTCACATCTTTTAGTATTATCCCAGTATTGTGCTGTCAGTACCTCTTGAATAGTTTGATAAAGGGGGATATATACACCAGTGTAGTAAAAAATGACTGACTATATAGAATGAATGATCATGCATGCAAAGAATATGTTGCCATGAAGAAAACAGTACTAATTCCCTAATAAGCTTTTACAATGAACTATTTTTATCTTACTAGGCTATCTGATTATTATTTTATATTTCTATGAACTGTTATGAACATAGGTAGAAAATCAATATCAGCAATAATATATCATATTAACAATATTTAATAGCAGAGTTTATGAATTAGTTAAAGAGGAAAAATTGGGAAGCACATTCTGATACAGTGAATCTAATACCTCAAATATTGAAGACAACCAATTACATGTGAATTCAAACCAACAACTATGCTGAATTAATAGGATTCATCCTGCACATATACCAGATAATAAAGTTAAGAGCAGAGGTAACTAAAAAAAAGAAAAATGGGTCCTGTATGTAGGTATCAGTTTATATATATATGAACAGTTTACAATAGATCATGTTCTCAGTAACTATTTGAACAAAGGAGAAAAATGAAGAGGTTTTATTGGCTGAATATAAAAGCCGTACCTCTGGATCTGAAAAGACTTGAGTTTTATTTTAGTACAGGCAGTTGCCTAATCCTTTTTCAGCACAATCATTGGTACCAATGATGCTAAATTTGATGTGTTAAAAAGGGATTATGGAACTTGAACATATTCAGAGACTGATTGAGTAAGCTTGGTTGCTGTCACAAATGTCTTCATTGCTACACATTATGTAGAAAATTTAATAAGGGCCAGAATATACAGAATGGATTTCAAATGTTTTTATTAAGATCCACTTAAATAATGAGAAATCATTACATTACTGTCTTTGAAGGAGCAGAGAATCTGTTAAACTTTCCTCTAGAGTAATTTTGATTAAAAAGCAAATTGAGAAATGCATGTATGGAAGCTAATTGGAATAAAAAGAATGCATCAGCTAATTCATTATTATTTCAGAATTATTTGCCCAGTTTTCCTTGAAAAATCCTTGGACTGCTTTTTTAAAAAAGCTACATTTAATTGGTTGCACTAAGTGACATTTAATTTTCCTTCAGTCAACATAACTTGACCCCACAATTATCATCCAGAAAGTATCTGTTTGAAATGTGGCTGTATTGCAGTTCTTCTATATTTTTTTTTGCAAGTGTTACTATTTATTTCTAGATAATTTTTATCTTTCTTTTTATAGCTACAGTTTTGCAATGTAGAGTAGTTTTTTTCTTCATATTAAAATTTAGCCTAAATACTTAATTCATTATAACACAGCTTAGTTTCCCTTTAATGCCTTTGAATTCCCTGGATATATGCATTGCTAAGATGGTAATATGAACCTTGGTTTACATTTTTTTAATGAGGCTTAAAAGTGACATGTGGGTGCTGTTTAGCTAAAGATTCTTGATAAAAAAGCAGATCGTTCAACATTATAGGGCTGCAACTTTACCTATAAGTATCAAATAATGACATGATGTGTAGTATACCATTGGTTTTATCACCCAGGCTTGCTGAATGGCATTTTACATTTCTTACTGACATACACCTGTTGGGTTGAGGGACATGAAAGTTGATCATCCGTTAACACTTATCCTATTTCCACAGTGTATCAACATTTTCCTGTTCTACCCTACTTGCAGCAGCTGCTGCCCTCTGCTTTTGCTGTGGTTGAACTCATCTTAATGGACTGGCTTCACATTTCTTTATAGCCAAAGGGCTTTCAGTTCTATTATTAAACTATAAAGAAAAGAAAAAAAGCTTACTACAGTACTTGCTCAGATGGTTGTAAAGAAAGCCCAAGCAAGAGATGTGTCTCTTAATGGTTATAGCATTATGGACCCAGAGTTGCACAACTTGACTTAATTATGTTGTTCTCCATACAAAATCATGTAATCAAGGAACTTTTGAGTTCCTCTGAGGAACTTTTTAAAGAGGCAAACCAAATATTTGCACTAAGACCAATATGATACAATAAGACTCTGTTCCTACAGGTACTCGGATGTTAACACATGGATGTTCTTTATCCTATACTTACTGTACTTACAGACAAGCATATAGCAGTAGAGTGGTCAACTTAGTGCAGACCTTTGCCCCAATAAACAGAAGTTCAATTATAACCTTCTAGCAACTAGTTTTAAATATTTAAATGATGGAGATAATTTAGAAAGAGAGATATATATTAATCATTTCAATCAGTTAGAGTAAGCTGAAAGGGACTTTGGAAATCTTACTAATTTTTGATAAGTGGGTGTCTAGTTTCTTCTTTAAAAAACCCAGCGATTTCTATATCTAGTGATATCAGTATCACTATCACAATATCACTATAACTGCTATAGTGCTATCAATATCTTGTAATTAAGATTACCAGTTATTCATAGCCAAATTATGCCTAATTTTCTTTTTAAAATTGATCTTCATCAACTGTTGGCAGCAAATTCCATAGCTCACTTGTGAATTTCAAAAACAGATGTTTCCATTGATTGGTCTTAAATCTTCCTACATTTAGTTTTGTGGGATCTACCCATCTTCAAACATTGTAGGCAAGAAGAAATAGTAACAACAGAAACTTCACTTTGTCCACATTTTTCATTCCATACTAGATAGAGAAATAGAGAACACTATTTTGTTATCTACTTTTCTGAAGTAAAATAAGTTTTAAACCTTTCCTCTAAATTTTTGAGTTGCCATTTTCAACCTCTTATATTGCTCTACTATACTCAGAAGTTGCAACACAATGCATCAAAATATTATAATCAAATTTTCACAGAAATTTATTTACAATCCTTTGTCTAATGATCCCTAACATAAAATTCATAGATAGAAAACTCGAATGGTATTTTCACTGAGCTTTCCACATGATTCTGAGACTGCATTTGTTAACATAAAACTAAATTGAAACTCATTCACCCAGTTCTTTGAACTTTTCAAGCTTGAATAATTTAATGTCATCAACAAACTTGGCTTTTTTATTTGATCATCCTTAATGTCCTTTATAAACAATTTAAAAAGTATTGGTTTTGATGCATTTTCATGAGAACTCCACTTTGTATATCATTCTTAATGGCACAAATGAGCCCATGTCCACATTCCCACATATATATATTTGAGAATATTAAAATCCATTTCTTAATATATTTATTTGAATGCTTCATATTCCCTGGAAAATCTCATTTACATATATAAATTGACTAATTGAATAAAAATTGGCAGTTGTTAAAAACAATGTGTTTTTGTTTGCAAGGTTTCAAATATTGCTTGAAAATTTTTAAGAAATCAGTTTTAGAGAGAAGTTTTTCTACACTAGCAGCATAGATGGAACAGTTTGATTTGTGCTAGGAGACATTACTTCCCTGTGCTGTCAAGTACCACACACAATACAAGCATGATTAGATGGTCATACTGAAGAATGAACTGATTTCAGGCTTGTGGGATCTACCTTGATTTTTCCTAGAACCCTATGCAACACCAACCAAAGGCAAGTACAAAATAGTAGCTTGGGGACTTTGACTTAGAATTATAAACCAAGCAGTTCTGGAAGCATGTCCATCCTGGGAATTCATTTATTTTCTTCTACATACCTGAAGTTTCCTTTTTTTTACTCTGGAAAGTCATCTTCTATTTCTCTGCGTAGCCATGATGATTACTTTAGAAACCCACTAGTACAAGTTGTCACCAAATCCTTTGGGGCTGATGAGCATATTTGATATTTTGGAAAGGCATTGGGGCACTTTCAGCAAATCTTCATAAAGAGCATAGCTAGACAACAACCACCTATTTATATGGCGGCCAAGTAACAAGGTTGATTTCTATAATTTTCTTGAAATTTGTAGGATGATTTTACTACTTTTTCATATGTTTTGACATTTTGGAAGTGGACAAAAAAAACCTTTGTTTGTTTGTGTGTTTGTAAAATGTATTAGCCACACATTACCACAGGTAACTCTGGGCAGATTGCAATCTTAAAAAAATAAAAACTGTACAAATGCTAATAAACTTAGATAAAATATTGTGAAGATCCAAATACTGTCCCCAATTAAAAGATTGGAGGGTGGGAGCAGGATGGGGAGAGATGGGATTTGTTATTAATGTATCAACCACTTCTACTGTGATGCTCCCCCATTGGATCCCCAAGCTAACTGGCTGAGAGAGGTCTTTAGGGTCTTAAAAAAGGTTAGAAGAGTTGGAATGGACCTCACTCTGGAGGGCAAGTTGTTCCAAAGGGCAGAGAAGGTTCTTTTCCTGGAAATCACCAGCCAGAATACTCAAACCAATGGGGTTCACAGCATGCCACCTCTGCCAGCACAAGTGGAATGGGGCAATCCCATTGGGATGAGACATTCAATTATGGGGCTCACACCACCCTCAATTTCTTTCCTAAGAAAGTTCTAAAGTCTATCTAGGGATCTTATTTATAGAAGTACAGGTCGTGCTTTAGGCTGCAACATGCTTATTTATTAATGCATTTATAATTACAAGAATACTATAATACAAAACTAGGTAGGGCAAGGGGTTCCAAGGGTATATGTCAAACACATGAATGTCCATGGGTGCCATGTTCGAGATCAAGGTGCAAGCTGATGAAAACATTTCTCTCCATCCTGATACCACAGAGCATTGTCTCCCAGTGAATAGAATATTGCTCAGAAAAATGAGCAGCACTACTAACTGTAGTAAATAAGCCACACTGTGGTTTCACGTATATGGTAAAAATAGGGACAAAATAGACTTCTTTAGGATTCAGTAGTAGAGATGTAAGGGAGCATCATCATCTGTACTTCCTCTCTCTAATATCTACACAAAACACAATGGGGACGAATCCTATTAAAGAATGAGTATGATAGCTGGCAGATTAATAACATTTAAAATTACATGAAAATTTAATGATGCTATAATCAATTATTTGAGCATATAAGAAGGCTATTTTTTTTCTTGTGGTGCTAAGACATATAGTTTTAGCAACTATATGGACTAGTCCCAGCAATTTTGTTGGCAAGATCTCAGAAGTAGCTTGCCATTGCCTCCTTCCTGGGGCTGAGACAGTGAGTAGCTCAGAGTCATTGAGTTGGCTTTAGGCAAACATGGACCTCACTGTCTCCTATTTTCTAGCCTGGTGCCTTAACCATTACACCAAACTCATATAACCATGTTATAATAGGATATATTATGCTTTCAAATGTTCAAGTGGAGATACATGTACTTTGATATACTCTCAATATTCTCTTTTAAACCATGTTGGAAAATGGAAATGTGCCAACACACATGTACAGGTGAAACTCGAAAAATTAGAATATCGTGCAAAAGTTCATTTATTTCAGTAATGCAACTTAAAAGGTGAACCTAATATATGATGTAGACTCATTACATGCAAAGCAAGACTGTTCAAACTGTGATTTGTCATAATTGAGATGATTATGGCTTATATGTAATGAGTCTATGTCATATATTAATTTCACCTTTTAAGTTGCATTACTGAAATAAATGAACTTTTGCACGATATTCTAATTTTTTGAGTTTCACCTGTAGTCCATTTATTTTCACATTGCTCCCAAATAAGCTAGAATAAGCAGAAGAAAGCAGTTTAGCATAAGTCTAAATTTGGTTACAAAAGTGTTCTAAATATAAGAAAAAAATCTGCTGAAAATTGTCATATCTTACAAAACAAAATTCTTAATGCTTCTGATATCCAAATAAGACAAATTTAAAAAGCAGAAGCAATTGAAAGTAAACCTTTTTTTAAAAATCAATGATTATCACTTGTAAATGTTTTCAAACTCAAACTGGACTTAAGTCTGGAGAAATTCTGTCCAATTAGTTTTCTTTCTCCCTCTCTATGACTAAGAATTTTTCACGATTGAATGCAATCCTGCCAATTGTTCAGACGTGGATATTGTCATGATAAGGGTACCTTCTGCAAAACTGCTTTATCTTCTGATACTGTTATGCCCCTGGTGGAGACTGACTCTGAGGGAGAGGAGGAACAGCCAACGGGGAGTGGAAGTGTGGCTCCAGAGGTGGTGGAGGAGGCTGGGGAAGGACAGAGGCTGGCTGAGCAGTCAGAGGAGAGACCCAGGCCCATCTCCTATCCATCCTAGGGCACACAGGGAGGAGAGGATCAGGGGAAAACGTGGTCTACTCAGGAGGAGAGGGCCATGATCATCTTCATGGTTTGCAGGTGTGAGATCTGCATAAGAGTTTGGACCTGCGTGCTAACAAACTCTGGAGACAAATTAGTGTTTTATTCCTGGATGAGGTTTATCTTGGTTGGTTCTTCCAGCGGACTATACCTGGTTATCTTTTTGAAATTTGTAATTAATTATCCTGTTCTGTCATGGAACTTTCTTCAGTGTGGTTTGTTTTTGGTTTTTGCTTCATTATCTTCTCTTTGAATTTGAACTGTATTTCTTTCATTTGGAATGTTATTTTGAAAATAGTTTAATCTTCAACTGTGAACAATTAAACAGTGAAGCCAAGTTGAAGGCATTAAAGGGCCTTTATTTACAGTTTTGGTTTTTGTTATATTTTTTATACACTCCGGGTCATCATAGATACTTAATCATATTTACCTATTTGACGATTGCACAGTATCTTTTGAACATATTTTTGAGTCATTCGTACCGATTCTCACTTCATTTCAAATCGAGACTGATTTAAATAGTACTCTCTAACTGATGGTATTTTTATAAAATTGTAGGTGTTGTTTTTTTACATTCGTGTTACAGCAAGCTCTAAAATCATCTATTTATAAAGCATCAAGTACAAGGGGTTAGTAGCCCATTAAAATATACCTTTCTGAATTATCTCATGTTTATATACTTTCTGTCATTTTTATTCATCATAATGTTACTGGTTCTTTTCATGGTTATCTGAAATATCTTCCAGACATTTGGTTGTTTGGATTGATTTTAAGTTCTTAAATGTTGGTTAGGGGGGCCATTGTCAAGCTCACTGAGGCTGATTCAATTATACAGAATTCCTTTTGAATGGAAATAACCAAACTGTGTTTCCTCTCCAGAGAAGCTCATTTTGTGCTATCTTGATTGCATCTCTGGCCCTGGTGAATTCAGCATATATATAAAAAAATTGTTCATTATATGAGCAGTCCCTGAAAGCAAGAAGGCTTACTTTCAGAACTTCTGGATGCTCCATCAGTGGAGGGTTTTAAAAAGAGATCGGACAACTATTTCTCCGAAATGGCATAGTCTCCTGCTTGAGCAAGTGGTTTGGCTAAAAGACCTTTCAACTCTGTTATTATGATATTGATATTATTATTATTATTTTTCTACTACTTGTAAGCTGGCTATAATGATTGTATTTTAAGATATGATTTTATTAAATAATTTTTACTTGAATAAAAGTAATGATAAAATATAAAAGAGAAAATTAAGATAAAAGATAAGCAAATTTATTTTGCATTCTTTTATCATAGAAAACGTTCTAATAAATATTTCTTTGGACAGAATTAACTTTATTCATTAAATTTCTATAGCTGCCCAACTCAACCAACTGACTCTGGGCAGCTTACAGTTCTAAATAATAAAACAATAAAACAATTAAAAACAATAAAACAGTAAAAACATCCAGAAAATAAATAGAAAGAGCAGCTAAGATAATTAACTAACAGTAAAGCCAAGAAACAGGATGTTTAGCATAGATTGAGCCCCAGGCCTGGGTACATAGCCAAGTTTTTAAAGTCTAGTGAAAAGCCATCAGAGTTGGTGCCATCCTAATATTCCATAAACTGGGGGTTGAAGTAGAAAAACATCATAATCTAGTCCCTACCAGTTCTTTGATTGATGTTATCTACAATATATTGGATCCAACTGGATATAGAGACTATTGGAAAAATATTCTCCAGGTAACCAGACCTCAAGTCATATAGGGCTTTAACGGTGACAATCAGCACCTTCTGATTGTACCTGAATAGTACCTAGAAACACCAACTACACCAGTGCAGCTCACATAATATTAATAATGTTACATGTGCATCAGAGGTGGTATTCAGCAGGTTCTGACCAGTTCTGCAGAACCGATAGCGGAAATTTGGAGTAGTTCAGGGAACAGGCAAATACCATCTCTGACTGGAGATTTTACAGTATCCTTACCCTGCCATGCCCACCAAGCCATGCCCACAGAACCGGTAATAAAAATAATTGAATCCCATCACTGATGTATATATAGCTGGCACCATTTACCACCTGTGAAGCTGTATTTGTACTACTTATTTTTGAATGCTGTTCAAGTGCAGCCACAAGTAGAGCACATTACAGTAAGTGAGTGGTTACAAGGGTACAGGTAATAGTGAGCCAGACATCCTGCTCCAGAAAGGGGTGCAACTGGTGCACCATCTAAGATGTATAAAGGTGCTCCTAGCCACAGTTGTTGCCTGTTCCTCAAGCAGGAGCTGTGAGTCTAGATCTCTAGGAGGACCCCCAGGTTGTGCAGCAGTTCTTTCTGGACAATGTTATACCATTCAGAATGAGAGATGGAAGAGTCTTGTTTCCAGAGGGTCCAAATACCCACAACAACTCAATTTTGCTAGGTTTGGGTCAAAGCCCACTTCATCCTTCCCAGATCTGAACAGCCTCCACACTGGTATAGGATATCCACAGGAATAGAGATATAGAGCTGGATATTTCACCCCAGATCAATGGATCATCTCACCCAGCAACCTCGTGTAGATGTTAAATAGGAGAGGATGGAGGACAAAGCCCCGAAGCTTCTGCAAACTAGGAGTCATGGGATGGACCTCCCTCCCTTCATCAACACCAACTAGAATTGATAGCAGAGGAAAGAGGAGAACCAGCACACCAATTGCTGCTCACCTACATATCTCAGAAGGATACCATGATCAATGCTACTGAATGTCACTAAGTGGTCAAAAAGAAACAGGGTGGAAGTTCTTTCTCCATCCCAATCTCACCAGAGGTCAACCATAAGTGTGATCTGTTCTGTCACAGTCCCAAACCCTGGCCTGAACCCTGACAGAAAGTGGTTAGGGTAACTACTGTGTATTCTGTGGTTGCCATGCAACCATTCTGTCCACTACCTTCACTAAAAAGGGAAGGTTGTCAAATGGATGAAAACTGTCCAGCTTGGTTGGGTTGAGCGATGGTCCTTTGAGGACAGAGTAGACAGGAACTATTCCCTTTTTCAAGGAGGAGTTAATTACCACACAGACACAGTGCCATGTCTCTACATGCACAGCCTTAATAATCCAGGAGGGGCATAGATCTAATATACAAGTGATTGAATTAGCAGCTCAGAGGGCCCTGCCTATTTCTTCAGGTTCCACAGGCTTCTATTGATGCCCACATTCAGATCTTCATTCATTTCCCTGGTTGTTGTTTCCAGTTTATTTTCTTCATTTTTCCCCTCAGTTTGTTGAAGTTCTTCAATTATTTGTATTGCAGATTCTTCTAATCTTTTATTCATTTTGTCTTCTATATTTGCAAATCTTTCAGCCAGTAAAGTTGTCACTGATTTTATATTCTTTCTCCATTTCTTGACATTATTTGTAACATCCCTGGTGTAATGCAGTTTAATGATCCTTTTCTCACTTTTCTCACTGCTTCTCTGATAATAGCCATCTCTCTCTTTCACCCTTCCCTCCCTCCCTATTATGAAATTTGTTCAACAAGGGAAAGTAACTGCCAAAAGATAGCTTTTCTCACTTTTTTTTCGTTTACTTTTCTCTATCATCTTAACTTATTCATCCTATTCAACATGTTCTTCAGTTTTTGTTCTTTAACAACAGTTCCTTGATTTTTTATTTATTTATTTTTGCTTATAAAAATCCCCTAATCATTTCACTTGGAAAACCTGGACAGTATACTTAATATTTAAGTTAACAAAACCCAAATTTAGACAAAACCATTAATCGTTTTAAATTTTTTATACTTTTTGCTGCAGATTATTATTTAATCCTTGTACGTATGTCTTTCACTTTATTCACATTCTGGATCATAGGAATATTCAACAGGAGGTGTAATTTCTCAGCTGCTCCAAAGATCTTGTAGCTTTTATATAGTTATAATACAAATGCATTTTAGAAAGTGGAATCAGATCAGTTCCAGTGTAATCTGTTGAGGCTGGGACATGATCCTTCTTTCTTGGCTTCTGGTACTCTTTAATTTGAGTCACCTGCAGCATATCTGCAGGCTTCCTCACAAGAAACTGTCTCCAAAGTGTATATGGGTACTCTCTTTTGCTTCTCTTATCCAGAGAAGCTATGCTCACTATCTGGTCATGTTCTCCACTTCAGCAATGTGCCGGCTCTTTGACAATGATCGAGTCTTCCCTGGAAAACATGATGGCAGCGATCTTGAACATGATACAGATGTGAAATTAAGGGGAAAAAATAGCTGCTGATGTAATTTGAACAGGTCACCCAGACCTTCTGAGTCACTATTCTTTTCAAGCCTTTTTATTTTATACTCTGCTTCCTTTTTTCATTTTTTGAGATTAGTATGGAAAAATTCTGTTCTCAATGTTTTATTTCTGAGTTTAATTTTATCCTTTTAATAAAACTTCAAATCTCAGCTGAGATTTTTCAGTCATGAAGAAGACTGATGCAGTTGTGTCT
Organism: Pseudonaja textilis; assembly: GCF_049901715.1. Lineage (NCBI taxonomy): Eukaryota > Metazoa > Chordata > Lepidosauria > Squamata > Elapidae > Pseudonaja > Pseudonaja textilis. Next base: position 148,147,726 of record NC_141992.1, on the reverse strand, counting down.
ATCACTCACATTCTGATTCATATCCTATATCAGTTGTCAGATTGTATCTCAGATATTTTGGGCAATTATTTACATTAAATAATAGACACTATATGTGTGTTTGTGTGTGTTGGGGGGTAAGGTTAATTGTAGAGCAGCGATAGATACTTAGTCCAATCTTACTGAAAGGTAAATCTAAAGAATAATATTACTGTTTAGAGAAAATAAAGTTAATATTTTTGGAATACTTTTATGCTGAATAATACAAGAAGTGGCCGAAAGAACCTAAGCACTTAAAGTAAATAATGAATAATACTAGTGTCTTTTGAATAACCTCCTTCATTCTGTCTTATTTCTGATTTTGTTTTCTTCTTTATCAATAATCAGTCAATATTCTTCTGATAAATGGACACACTCTGACCTCACTAATTGTATTCCCTTGTTTCTTTTTTTCACTTCATCAAATGTGATGTCCAGGGATGACATACATCATCACAATCAATTCAGTAAAATCCAGACCAAAGTATCCTTGCAATTGTTTGCATCCTGAATCATGTCCGTACAATTTGCTGGTGATGGAAAATTGTTTGAATAAGAGACTGCGGGCTCAGAATTAATTACACCTTAGAAGGACTGTTAAAAATGTGTTTAGCAAAAGCATAGAGAGAACTTGACTAGGAGAGAGTTGATTTGAATCATATTGCAATGGACAATGATCTGAAATAAGAACCTCATATAAAGATTTTGATTAGTAGAAGCAAGTAGCACCATTTATAGAAAAAGAAGCAAATCTCATCTTTTACTTCTCATGTCACTTCTCCATATGCTATATACTGTAAATTTTAACTTCATGGCTAATTCATCCTTCCAGAATGATTTTAATTATTATATTAAGTATACCCAACCTTTTGTTTCTTCAGTTTCATATAGGGAAGACTTGTTCACAAGTTTTGTGAGCTTGGAAAAGAGGTTGCATTCTGTTTTATGATATTTGTTTCCCAATTCCCAATAAATATCTTCAGAATAGTATATGTTTTTCAGTGCTCAAAGCATTTATTTTCCTCCTCCTATTTTACTAGTTGTTTTCTTTTAAAAATGCCTCTTCTAATATTCTAAATAGGTTTATCTGCTGTAAGTCATGCATCACTTTTGTAAAACTTTACAAATTGCTTTATGAAAAAACAAAAAATCCCTTGGTATGAAAGTAACTGGTATTTATGAAGACCAGAAGTGAAGATGTTTTGTTAACACTGTATGTCAGAAAAAGTTTCTTTCAGAATGCTCTAAGTGGATGCTGATTATGTTAATTGAGAAATATAGAATTTCAATTTTAAGACATTGAAAGCCTGTCCTAATCTATTTATATCATTATAGAGTAATGCACAGAGAGAAAAAGTGTATGTGTGTATGTATCTAAACCAGTGGTTCCCAACCTTTTTTTCACCCCGCACCCCTAAAGAAATTTCACTCGAACCTTGTACCCCCTGAAATTTAGACTTTAGGAACTACTGAACGCGTTAAATATATGGTAGGATTGAATCTTTTCAGCTATGTATGTGACGGCCACTAAATAACGATACTTAACTCTAAAATGAAAACAAAGTTAATCCATTGCATAATAAATACAAATGCAAACATATAGCCAATATCCTATTATTTACCTGGACTTTTCTCACAGCCCCTGGAATATCGTCTCGCACCCCCAGGGGGTGCGAGCACCCCAGGTTGGGAACCCCTGATCTAAACCATGACAATTGTGAAAATTGCTGAGAAAATATGAAGCTGACTCATTTCAACATATTTTGATAATACATTGTTCCTTCGTCATGTCCTTTTATTCTCCTCTTCTTGGCATTAAAACACTCAAAATAGTATTCGCAAAACTCTTCAGAGTATTTTTTACAGCAGTGGGAACATCGCTAATTTTATAATGAGCCCACCCGTGGTAAGTGTAAAACAAAATAACAACAAAAAAGTGAATCAAGGGTTTTAAACACAGAACTGTGCTTTTAAAAAGAACTTTTACTGAAAACCCAGCGAATACAGTTCTAACATTACGTTAGAAGTGCTAGGCTTTGGAGATCAAAGTAAACTCTAATATTTTTAGTACTCTGAGTAGCAATTATTCATTAAAGTGCTACACACTAATTGCTATCATAAGTGCACAGAAAGCAAATACAGTTATTTAAGTCATATAGTGACTATAAATCAGTAATGCAGTTGTGAAACAGGAACCCCCTTAGTTAACATGGGCTTTTTAAAATCTATGTTTTATTCCTCAAATAAACTACTGGCAAGTTCTTCAAATGATCCCAATTCAAAGATGTGCTGGCTCTAGAAAATTTAAGAAGAGGTATAAGTAATTTCTGGGGACAGAAATTCTCTTCTGCTACTGGGATGCATTTTTTATTGGCTGGCTCATTTTCCCAAAAGATGCCATTTGAGATGTCAAGTCATAAAAAAAAAGTTAGGAAAAAAAAAGGATCCATTAAACTCTCTTCCAGATCATGAATCATACATGCAGTGCTGGCACTCAATTAACTAAATCTAAATGTACCCCTAACTAAAGTTACCATGCATCTAATGGATTTTTTTTATTATTAAAAAGAAAATGTGCCATGATGTTATTTACAGGTGCAATGGAATGTAGAAATGACATTGGGAAACACAGGAAAGATTTGCAGTCCAGACAATCATTTAATAAACAAAATTCAGTCAGAAAGAACATCTCAGAGGGATCCTCCTTAGTTTTAAGGAGTGTGAAAGTGAGAGGG